>NC_090648.1:51823440-52123440 GCF_040937935.1 Hyperolius riggenbachi
AAGGGCTACAAGGAAGTTGTGCAACTCCCCTTCTTCTTTAAAGGGAACCAGAACGTTTTAATAAATAAAAAAACAATACTTACTCGTATCTCAGGAGGAGGAGGCCTCTGGATCCTAATGAGGCTTCTCCTATCCTCCTCAGCTAGCTCTATCCAGGTCTGGGACCCATGTATAAAAAGCCCCAATAATCATAACAATCGCCGCTATGCGCAAGCACTCTATCGGCTTTCCCCTCGGGCCCTGGTGAAAAAAGTCGAGCCCAATCGGGTCCGTTTTACTAATGGCTTGCACCTGCGCCATAGAGCAGACCTGATCAAGCTCGGATATTTCCGCCAGAGCCCGAGGGGAGAGCTACTAGTGCCTCTGAACGCAGCAGCAAAAAGCGCCAACAAGCAGACTTTTGGGGGTCCCAGCGCTTGATCGCCTCTACTGAGGAGGACGAGGGAAACCTCTTTAGGATCCACAGGCTTCCCCCTCCTGAGTTAAGTACCCCCTAGCGGCACTTTTTCCCCTTCAGGTTTACTTTAATATTCATGCAGTTTTTGTTTTTTCATTTTGTTTTTTTAATAATTTGCAGGATAATTTAAATTTGTAAAATATAAGGTCCTGCTGGGAGTGCTGCATGTGGCTGCAGAAGCATAAACTGTAATTCACTAAACACTCTCTGCCACCTAACAGTCCAGGTTCTCCAACCTCAATAACTCCAACCCTAAAAATTCCTTTCAATTACTTTTACAGATGTCCCTATAGTTCAGGAAAGCCAACCATTCTGCAATTATTTTCAACACGGCCTTGCGACCCCAAATGTGAATCTTAAACAATCAAAAACTGCTTAACACTCACCGTCACAAATCGGATGATCCCTTTGGCTTGAGGAGACCTCTCCGATTTCTTGATGTTTTAGGTAGCCTTCGACTCCGAGAACTTTTCATAAACTCCTCTCTTGGTTACTTCCTCGTTGTCCTCTTCTTTTATATAGATAAAGCTATATTTATTTGAATTCCTTTCCTATGATTTGCTAATGAGCGCAATCATCTTTTCCTCCATGAATTTGTCGCCGTCCCTTGTCTCGGTGAAGTAGTTAGTCTCGCTCTTTAACTTTCACTCTTGTCCTGTGTCCCAAACCTTCTGCTCTGTGTGTCCTTCTCTGTCTTCACCATGGGACATTAAGATCCCATCATTCATGCCCTCCCTGCTACTCCACTGCCTTTTCTCAACCCAATTTGCATCTCTATGGCACCTGCTTCCTGCCCCTCACTGGCTTTTCAGCACTGAGAGGGGTCACTGACAAATTGTCAGAATTAATTCATTGCTCACTTAACAAAGACTTTTGTAACGGTTCTCAACCGCAGAGGGACCACACTAGCAGAAGGGCTACAGGCCCGTAGCCTCACGCCGCATCCCTGGAGAGAACTCTACTTAACACCAACAAAATCAAAGGACGGGAGACTTCACAATTTAACGTTTATGGCAATGGGGGAAAATTTTTAAAGCTTGAAAAAAAAATTCTCAGTGTTTAAGTGTTCTGGCGTGTTCTCTGTTTACATGGAGGAAAATGTGGAGGTACTCAGTGCATTTATTGGATAAGTAAATATGTTTCAGCTGCGAGATTTCCAGAAGGATAATGGCTCTAAAGAAGAGACTACAGAGGTCTGGAAAACTGGCATATATATCCTATTTCATTAGTCAATAAAACATATTGATAATTCTACAAGAGCCTCCTTTAAAAAAATCAATCCATCAAGACAGGAGATGAATTTACAGTATACGCGAGAGCTGATGTGTTAAATTGTTGTGTTTTGTTTTTTTATAGTGATTATTTGCTCCCCTTAAGAAAGCCACTTGCGGTACAAATAAATAGTTTGATGAGATGTTTGTTTGGTTTATTCGATTATTCATTTTATAGAAAAATTGAATGCAACTTTTCTTTCGACTACCGAATCTTGATTAATTTAGTACAAAAAAAGTGAATAAATGTCTAATTGTGCCTGGGAGAAAAGCCAACTTGATCAATGTATAAAATCAATCGTTGGGAAAAAAAAAAGGTCTTGACACATCGGTTTAAAAGGTGGCCACACATGATACAATAAAATTATTCAGTTTTACAACAATTTAATAAAATTATTGGTCGGTTGTACAGAAAAATTGAAAGCTTTTTTTTTTATTCATTTGAGAAATTTCCCTTTTTATTTATTTTTTATTTTATAAAAGAAGATTGTGAGTGGTGGATTTTCCTTATCATTTTTTTTTATTGAATGTAATAGGGTAGATTCTCAATTTCTAGACTTGTAGACCAAAACCATTTTTTCACAGTGTTTTCTCATTTTTTTTTTTCATAATTGGGTAAAAATTAAACACGTGTGTTATACATTGGTCAGATTTTTGTAATGTAAGTATCAATCAGATGTGGACATGGGGACGTGGCAGTGAAGAAGACGCTGGGGACAAGTAGTCACCGGGCCATGTGAAGGACAGGTAATAGTACCTTCATTGGTTGCTGAATTGAAAGTAAAAAACAAAACAAAAAGACAAACAGCTGCTCCATCTTCTTCACTTCCGTGTCTTTGGCCGCAAGTGAGATGTAATACAGTGGACAAACACTAGGGGCACTGTGACCAGTAGAGACCCCTAGTGTCTATCCCCTGTATTAAGTCACACAGGCGACTGGGGACACGGAAGTGAAGAAGATGCCGGGGACAGCAAATGACCGGGCCATGCGGAGAACAGGTAAGAGTACCTTCGTCGGTTGCCAAATTGAATGCCGCTTGTGACGCATTCCCAAATCCGATCCGCCGCTGATTGACTGAAACTTTCCATCTTTCCCAGCTGAAATCGCTTGTTCAGACGATTGATCGGGCCAAATGCTGCACCGATTTCTCACTGGTTCGATTACAGCGATCGAATTGTCCTTAAAGGAATACTTAAGTCACGTAAAAAAATGACTTTTACTCACCTGGGGCTCCCCTCAGCCCCCTGCAGCTGAACGGTGCCCTTGCCGTGTCCCTCCGATGCGCCTTGTCTCGCCGGCGGCCACTACCGGTTTGACCGTCACCGGCCGACAGGCTAGGAACGCGGCTGATTATCCGCGTACCCGGCCGCAATAGCGCCCTCTATAATGCTATTGCGGCCGGGGACGCGGATAATCAGCCGCGTTCACAGCCTGTCGGCCGGTGACGGCCAAATCGGAAGTGGCCGCCGGCGAGTCCTGGTGCATAGTGGGGACACGGGCACCGTTCAGGTGCAGGGGGCTGAGGGGAGCCCCAGGTGAGTAAAAGTCATTTTTTTTACGTGACTTAAGTATTCCTTTAAATTGACAGAATTCAAAATGTGTATTGCCTAGTGTTAAAGAGGTACTTAAGCCAAGAAAAAAAATCAGTTTTACTCACCTGGGGCTTCTACCAGCCCCCTGCAGCTGTCGTGTGCCCTCGCAGTCGCTCTCAGATCCTCCTGTCCCACTGCCGCCAGCTCGTTTCATTTTCGTCCGACAGGCTTACTGCGCCTGTGCAGGCCTGGCCATGCGTCTCCTTCTACATGTTCCCGTCCGCAATAACGTCCTGCGCAGGTGCAGGATGCCTTTGCGGACGGGAATACGTAGAAGACTACTCATGGCCAGGCCTGTCGCACCTGTCGGCAAAATGAAATTTGCTGGCGGTGGGGGACAGGAGGATCCGGGAGTGACTGCGAGGGCACAGGACGGCTGCCGGGGGCTGGTAGAAGCCCCAGGCGATTAAAACTGATCCCCCCCCCCCTGGCTTAAAGTGGCATTATGGTGAAAAATTTTAAAATTTAAAATATGTGCAAACATATACAAATGAGAAGTACATTTTTTCCAGAGTAAAATGAGCCATAAATTACTTTTCTCCTATGTTGCTGTCACTTACAGAAGCGACAAGTTTTGGACTAGTCCATCTCTTCATGGGGATTCTCAGGGATTTATTTATTTTCAAAAGCACTTAGTGAATGTTAGTTGCTCTGTCCAACTGCCAAAAAACTGTGTAGCGAGCAGGGAAGCCGGCCAGCATCATTGTTTAAATCCTTTTTAGGGAATGTCTTTATAAAGGCTAAAAGCATTGCTGAGAATCCCCTATGGAGAGATGGACTAGTCCAAAACCTGTTGCTTCTGTCATATTTCTACAACCTACTGTAAGTGACAGCAACATAGGAGAAAAGTAATTTATGGCTCATTTTACTCTGGAAAAAAAACATACCTCTTATTTGTCTATGTTTGCACATATTTTAAATTTTACAATTTTTTGCCATAGTGCCCCTTTAAAGTGAACCAGAGACGAAGCACCCTTGTGTATTTTACCATATATATCAGTGGGAACATTAGAGAAAACACCTACCCTACTCTCTGTTTCATCCTTCACTGCTCAGCCTGCTTCTAATCAGCCCTGATAAAGTCCCCGACTGAGCATTCAGTCTGGCTTTGCTCAGGAATCATTAGAGCTGAGTCTGTCTTCTCTGAAGTATTTTCAAGCCCAAGCCTGCCCCCTTCTGGCTCTGCTATAATGACTCAGCTATAATGATTCCTGAGCAAAGCCAGACTGAATGCTCAGTCGGGGACTTTATCAGGGCTGCTTAGAAGCAGGCTGAGCAGTGAAGGATGAAACAGAGAGCAGGGTAGGTGTTTTCTATAATGTTCCCACTGATATATATGGTAAAATAAATGAGGGTGCTTTGTCACTGGTTTAAGTGCCTCTTTAACCTCTTTGCCGGTTATCCCGAGCTGAGTTCGGGGTGACTCGCGCAGGAGGATTGCTCTGGCCCTGTTGGGCCGATTTTCACAATTTTTTTTCCTACACGCAGCTAGCACTTTGCTAGCTGCGTGTAGTACGGTATCACCACCGCTACCCGCCGATTCGCCGCTACCTACAGCGCCGTGCCGCCCCCCCCCCCCCCCCCCGACCCTTGCACAGCCTGGCCAATCAGTGCCAGGCAGCGCTGAGGGGTGGATCGGGATTCCCTCTGAAGTCCATGACGTCGGTGACATCATCGCGATCGTCGCCATGGCGATGAGGGAAGCCAAGCAGGAAATCCCATTCTGAATGGGATTTCCTGCTTGCGCAGATCGCCTGAGGCGATCGGAGAGGGTGGGGGGATACCGCTGCTCAGCGGCCATCATGTAGCTAGCGCTAGGCTAGCTACATGATTTAAAAAAAAAAAAAGTGCTGCGCCGCCCCCTTGCCAACATAATTGAAAAGGCAAGGGGGTTAAGTGAGTTTTTTCAATTCAGGTTTACTGTAATCAAATGTAGAAATGAGGCTGGCACCACCAGAAGTAGAAAAGTAAAAAATTAGCTCTTTATTGACTCAGGTTTACTGTCAGGGCCGGATTTGTACTTCTTACCGCCCAAGGCCGACTATTACCAGCCGCCCCAACCGAAACCGTATCCTACCACCTCTCTCCACACACACCCAAAAAACTTTGGGCCAGTGGTGTCCACTATTGCGGCTAATGCCGAGGTCTCCATGGCAACGTGAAGTGAATCAATCACGTCACACGGGGGAACTGGTCAATCAAGCGATCTACAGGTGATGGGCGTGGTGGGAGCCTTCCACCACACACACATAGTCAAAAGTGGCTCACAATTGGACATTAGGTGGGGTCAGCAACACGTAAAAGTGAGTCCTGTACCCACTGCTGTCTCCAGGGTAACAGCACTGGCCAATCAATAATTAAGAAATGGGTACTGTGAGAGGCTGCCTTCTGTATTCTGTACTATTTGCTGGTGCTGCCCCTGGTCCTTTCATCCCCCACACCAAGTGCGTGAGACCCGGCCTTCTGTAACTGCCTGCAGCTGCTGCTATGTCATTGGACAAGGTCTGGCTTTTTGCTAGTCACACACTGTTCACAAACGTTTGGTTAACGGACTGCAGCTGCCTGTAGCACAGCACAGGCAGGTGCCAGCTGGTATTAATAGTGCAGTTATCCTGACCACTTTCATTTGTTTGGACACTTGCAAATAATGCCCTGCAAATAATGCCCACTGTCTGCAGGCCGCCCCTTGTTTATCTGGTGCCCTAGGCCATGGCCTATGTGGCCTAGCCAGAAATCCGGCCATGTTTACTGTAGGTTTGATTCAGGTTTACTGTAATGTTATCAGCAGAGGGAGGAGGGGTGCTGGGACAGGTGATCTGTGTTGACAGGGAAACACTTGTGGCCCTTTTTGCACTGCCTCATGTTGGTGGCATTGGGAGAGGGAGAGGACTCTGGGCAGCTATCTCTCCAGTTATATTGTACTTATGTCTCAACAGATAATGGAGAAATAGGGGCCAGCAAGCCAGGCCAATTGAATATATTTATAGCAAAAAGTAGTCATGTAATGAACAAAAAAGTAATGAAAGGCTGAACTAGGGCTTACAAACTAATACATTACATAAAGATAAGAGTTACAGTACTTTGCTGACTTAGTTGCAGTTACTTTTCTGGTCTCAGTGGGAAAATGGAGTGTGTCTCCACCTGGTGGCTAAATACATTTATTGCAAATAAAAATCAGACGGCAAACTAGTGACTATAAGGGCTTGTTCACATCTAGGGCGTTTTGGCTATTTTTTCAGAGTCTGCGATTTTGAAAATTGCCTTAAAAGCGCTTATGCAATGATTCCTTATGGGACTGTTCATATCAGTGCGTTTAGTCTGCTTTCTGCTGACTAAAGCGCTGCCTGCACCATTTTGGGGCGATTTTTCAACAATGGAAGGTATAGGAAAAGCGCAAAATGCTCACAAAATCACTGTATGCTGCAATTGCGTTTGCGCTTTTTGCTCTGTGACTATTTATTTAGGTAAGGGGCTCTTTAAAAGAAAAAGTCTGGCCAAAATCTAGGTAAAAATTGCACATCTCCCCCAAATAGCACTTACAAAGCGCAGCGCTCAGGTGAGCAACGGGAGACATTAAACAAATTGCGCAAAAAAAACGCAAAACACGGACGTCAGTGATTTTGATTTCAGATGTGAACAAAGTCTTAGGCCCAGTGCACACCTGTAGCAGATCTGCAAAACGCTAGAGGTTTTTGAAGCAGATTTCAGAGCGATTCTAGGCATGTTTAGAGATGTTTTCTAAACATGTCTAGCGTTTTTTGGTGCTTGTGTAGCAGATTACATATATTGTTACAGTAAAGATGTTACTGAACAGCTAATGTATGAAAACGCCTGGAAAACTGCTCTGATGTAGCGTTTTTCAGAGCGGTTTTCCACTTCCCTATACTTTACATTGAGGCAGAAACGCCTCAGAAATCTAAAAAATGCTGCAGCACCCGAGTTTGCGGTTGTGGAAAAAACGAGCCGCTCTGGTGTGCACCAGCCCATTCACTTTCATTAGCCAAGCGTTTTTCCCCCTGCAAGTGTTTTACAAAAAGCTTCAGAACCCAGTGGTGTAGCTATCGAACTCGGGGCCCCGGTGCGAGTTTTACATTGGGCCCCACCCCCAAGCACTCTATACGTAACACTTGATACGGCACAATAAAACTTGCTAAGGTCATCTACAGTATTAGAGGTGCAAGAATGGAATGGTGAGCAGTTTGTTAATGTTTACTACAATTCAAAGCATCTATAGAAGTGATTATTACCACTACAGGACTAATAAACAGCTTATACTCTGGTTTAGGAAGGTCTCCATGGGGCCCCGATGCGATTGCTACCTCTGCAACCCCTATTGCTACGCCCCTGTCGGAACCGCTCTGGTGTGCACCAGCCCATATTGTGTTACCAGATTACAAACCTTCTTTGTTTGTCGAACATGTAGTTGGTAAGATACATGCAGTAATATGGGGGTGGTTCTCTCTTTGTTGCAATCACTAGCAAAATTAAATGAAGTCACAAAAAAAATTCAGATGAGAGATGTCTTCGAAATCTGGCAAATCATTTTGAATTCTAACTATATAAGTTCAGATTCATTCTGAGGCATTAACTAAGAAATCTAGCATTTCATATATTAATATTCAGACACTTTGGCCCTCATTCAATTCACTTTTTCTTCTAAGTTTTCTCCTAGGAGATAATTTTCTATCTTCTGTTTAAAGTAACTTTCCAGCACTAAGTAGTTAAAAAAGCACCCAAAAAAGTAGATGAATAAGTACGGTACTTTAATAAGTGTATATATATAAGAACTATAATTCCGAGTATTTTCTTGCTTGCAGCCTTTCTGGTGCCTTCAGGCCTCGTTCACATTGCGTTCCGTTTGCTTTAGCGATCGTGTTTGTCTTTTTGGAGTTTTTTTTTCTCCTCCCGGCGCTCAGGTGGGTGCTGCTGTTTTTGTAAAGCGCTTTTTCAGAGCGATTGCGTTTTTTCACTCCCTGACGCGAGTCAGAAAGTGAACTCTTTGACCCGGAAAAGAATAGAATGTATTTATTCTTAAAAACACGAATGCAATCTCTGCAAAAAGCGATTTTGTGAGCGTTTTGCGTTTCCCCTATACCTTCCATTGAGGCGGAATCGTCCCAAAAATGGTCCACGCACGGCTTTGCTGCCCGCACAACGCACGAACTATGGTGATATGAACATTCTCATAGACATTCATTGAACAAGCGTTTGGCAGGCGATTTTTTAAATTGCCTGCTTGTAAAAAAAGGACGAAAACGCCTCCAGTGTGAACGAGCCCTGAAAAGCATTTGTGGTATTTTATTGATAAAAAATGAAAAAAAATCAGCTGGGATAAAACTTGGTAGAAAATGTTAACGGAAAAAGTTAAAGTTAATTGAATGAGGGCTGTAATCTCAAAAAAGTCAAATACTGGAGATATATACGGTACAGACCAAAAGTTTGGACACACCTTCACATTCAAAGAGTTTTCTTTATTTTCATGACTATGAACATTGTAGATTCACACTGAAGGCATCCAAACTATGAATTAACACACGTGGAAGTATAGTACATAGTACATAACCAACCATCATTTATTTTTCAACAGGACAATGACCCCAAACACACCTCCAGGCTGTGTAAGGGCTATTTGACCAGGAAGGAGAGTGATGGGGTGCTGCGTCAGATGACCTGGCCTCCACAGTCACCAGACCTGAACCCAATCGAGATGGTTTGGGGTGAGCTGGACCGTAGAGTGAAGGCAAAAGGGCCAACAAGTGCTAAGCATCTCTGGGAACTCCTTCAAGACTGTTGGAAGACCATTTCAGGTGACTACCTCTTGAAGCTCATCAAGAGAATGCCAAGAGTGTGCAAATCAGTAATCAAAGCAAAAGGTGTCTACTTTGAAGAACCTAGAATATGACATATTTTCAGTTGTTTCACGCTTTTTGGTTATGTACTATACTTCCAAATGTGTTCATTCATAGTTTGGATGCCTTCAGTGTGAATCTACAATGTTCATAGTCATGAAAATAAAGAAAACTCTTTGAATGAGAAGGTGTGTCCAAACGTTTGGTCTGTACTGTATATTAGATGGTATTATGTCACAAATTGGAGACGCTCTTTTGGAGTTCTGTAGCGAGTCATTGAAAGGACCCCCCTCTTCTTGTTTTCTCCGCTGGTCCCAGTAGCACACCCTCATTTAGTAGTGTCCTTCACCCCCTCATGTTGCTGTAACATCGTTTGATGCCTATAAAGCCCCATCTACACCATGGGACATTGCAGCGATCCGGCGGCTCGATTAGCCGCCGGATCGCCTCTTCCGCGTGCCCGCCGTGTCCCCGCTCGGCACGCGTGCGCCGCATTCCATTCCCCGCTCATGCCCGCTCGTCCCCGCCGGCGCCGCTTATCTCCTGCACGATTCCCTGCCATTGTCCCCTTGCGGGGATCGAGCAGGGAATCTGCGGTGCGGAGATCCGTCCTGTCGGATCTTATCAATCGAGCCGCATCAGCGGCTCGATTGATAAGGAGCATCGCGGCCGCATCTACTCGTGTAGATGCGGATTAACACTACAAAGCTCTCCATTGTCCCTTGTGGTCCCCTCAGATGCCATTGTACTGCTCTCAGATGTCCCCTGCTGTGCCTTCTATGGCCACCTCATAGTGTCCTATTTTTGCAATGAGGAGTGAAATCTTCCTATCCCTCTTTTGCAGAATCTGTCCCTAGTCATGACTCATGGAATTGGTACTGTTCAGGCTGTGGAGCTCCAAGCTGTTTGGCTCATCTGTACTGACAATATCAGCCTGCATTGGGGGCAAGAGTATAAAGAATAGGGATTTTTTTAAATCTTAAAACATTTTTAAAAAACACCATTCTGTCCTCCATGTTTAATGTCCATAGGCGCCCATAGAAATGACAGCCAACAGGAAAAATGTGGGCGCCCGATAAAATGCCATGCGAACTGCAACTATAAACTGGGAACCTTTTGGGTACCCAAATTTCCCACTTTTGCAGCAATCTCCATTGGTGACTATGGTGGTGCCCGATATTTTTCAGCCAGTGGAGGTACCGACATTTTTCATCAGAGCGACTCACATTGTCATTGCAAGTGGCTCCTAATTAGGCAGCAGTAGGGCATTAGTCCCGCCCGCGGAGATATCAGAGCCACTCACATTGTTAATGCAAGTGGCTCCTAATTAGGCAGCAGTAGGGCATTAGTCCCGCATGCGGAGATATCAGAGCCACTCGCATTGTGAAAGTGAGTGGCTCCCTCTAATGGGCTGTAGTTCCCAGCGCAAAGGGGAAGTGATTGGCCAGGAATAGCTTTTAGTCCCGTCCGCAGAGATATTGAAGCCGCTCACATTGGCTACGGTTAGGCACCAACGGGGAAGGGGGGGGATTCAGGGGGTTGTCAGGGCTAGGCATCGATAGAGGGAGGGTTCTGTGTGAGAATAGGGTTAGGTCCAAGTAAAATATCGGTAAAGGTTACCAATATTTTACTATCATCATTCAGTGTCAGTGGTAGAATATCTGGAAATTTGCCAATATTCTCTTAGCAGCTATCTCCTGCGCCCTTTTTTTAAGGTGCCTTTTTAACATGTACGCCTTTTATGTGTCCTTTTGTTATGCAGAATTCAAAGTTTCTCAACAAGTGCATTTAGACTAGAGAAATATAAGTCAAAAAAGGGTAATTCGTGCATATATTATTTACAGATGTGTATTTATTTTGATTTTGGTCCTTACTCAGAGTTTCAGAGTCCAGGGCCATATGCAATTAACTTTTTCTCCTGAGTTTTCTCCGACGAGATAATTTTTCATCCTGTTTTTAAAATAACTTTTCAGCATTTTGCAATTAACAAAGTATCAAACACTTGTGGCTGCATACACGGGGCAGGGAAAGTAAGAAAGTAAGCGAGAAGTGACAGCTGGTACAGTCAGAACACTTGTGGTGCAGTCCGGTGGGGTTTGTAGGTTCATGGAGGGCGGAGTCTAGCGTGCCAGAAGATCTGTGCCTATAGGCTCCTGTGATGTAAATCTGGGCCTGCCTGACACCCTGCATTTTTAGCTGATTGGATGACCAAGTTCCTCCCCTGCTAGTGGCAAAGACCTGCGAAAGAAAACAAGCTCTCTGTCATCTTGCTGCTATGGGCTGCCAAGAGAGATAGTAGGTGAAAACGTAGTGTCAAAATTATTCTGAGTATTGTTTTGCTGCATACATATGAACTGGCCGCTGGGAGACTTGGGCGCAGGATACAGCTGGTCAGGGCCGGATTTGTACTCTTTACCACCCTAGGCAACTGTCACCAGCCGCCCCCCTTCAGTATAGGTAGCGAGATGACCCCTCCCCACTTCCCTCTATTATAGGTAGCCTGATGACCCCTCCCCCCCAGTATAGGTAGCTAGATGACTCCTCCCCCTTTACCTCCAGTATAGGTAGCCAAATGACCCCTTCCCTCTGGTGTACATAGCCAGATGATTCCTCCACCGTTCCCTCAAGTATAGGTAGCCAGATGACTCTCTTAATTCCCCCCTTCAGTATAGGTAGTCAGCTCGCCTTCACACCACAGCAGCCATCTGTGTCACTCATTTCTCCGCTCGTCTCCAGTGCAGAAGCTTCCTCCTCCTTTCCGTCTCCAATGCTGCCCAAGTCCCTAGCTGCCGGCCACAATGCAAACATGCACAGAGAGCAAGGTGGCTGCTGCACAGGCTGCTGGCAGCTGGGTACTGCGGTCAGACGCTTGCCTGATCTCCCTGCATTGCAGCATGTGCAAGCTTGCAAATGCTGCACCAGTTTAGCCTGCTGCTCTGGTGCCCTTCCTCTTGTGGTGCCCTAGGCCATGGCCTAGGTGGCCTTGGCCTAAATCCAGCCCTGCAGCCGGTATATGGATTATCCTGCTGCTGCACAAGTTCCCGGCGGCACTAATTGCTATTCCCCCTCTAGGTCCACGTGGATGGTGGGGAATTATGTAATTCGACTTCCAGCTGTTGCCCCGCCGGCAGCCACTTGCGGTTTCGGCGACAGGCGCCGACAGGCTGGGAACGCGAGTGATTCTTTACATTCCTGGCTGTAATAGCTGTATAGAGGGCGCTATTGCGGCCAGTAACGTGAAGAATCACTCGTGTTCCCAGGATCTATGTATGAGGATCTGTTGGCAAACCTTAACGGTTAATGTTCTTATTGGGCTCATGTTTTTGCTGTGGAATCTGGTACATCAAGAAGGAGGTGGATTATGGAGTATAGCTAGTTTACTGTACAGTGCTTCTAATCACCGGGAAACACGAGCGCAATCGGCCTAGGAATTGCTGCACACATCGCTGAGCTGAAGTGCTACAGTGATTCGTAGTGGGTTGCAGTCACACTCTGATAAGGGCCAAATTGTGATGGGTAAAGTCAGAGCTTCTGGAAAATGACAGGTCTAGCGGGAAGCTACCAATATGAGGTGGTCAGTGCCTAGCAAAAGCAGCTCATGGATGTCCAAAGCCAGGGCTGAATTTATCATAAGGCACTATAGGCACTTGCCTATACAGTGGTGTGAAAAACTATTTGCCCCCTTCCTGATTTCTTATTCTTTTGCATGTTTGTCACACTTAAATGTTTCTGCTCATCAAAAACCGTTAACTATTAGTCAAACATAACATAATTGAACACAAAATGCAGTTTTAAATGATGGTTTTTATTATTTAGTGAGAAAAAAAAACTCCAAATCTACATGGCCCTGTGTGAAAAAGTGATTGCCCCCCCTTGTTAAAAAATAACTTAAAGGTGGTTTATCACACCTGAGTTCAATTTCTGTAGTCACCCCCAGGCCTGATTACTGCCACACCTGTTTCAATCAAGAAATCACTTAAATAGGAGCTATCTGACACAGAGAAGTAGACCAAAAGCACCTCAAAAGCTAGACTTCATGCCAAGATCCAAAGAAATTCAGGAACAAATGAAAACAAAAGTACTGTAATTGAAATCTATCAGTCTGGTAAAGGTTATAAAGCCATTTCTAAAGCTTTGGGACTCCAGTGAACCACAGTGAGAGCCATTATCCACAAATGGTAAAAACATGAACCAGTGATGAACCTTCCCAGGAGTGGCCGGCCGACCAAAATTACCCCAAGAGCGCAGAGAAAACTCATCCAAGAGGCCACAAAAGACCCCAGGACAACATCTAAAGAACTGCAGGCCTCACTTGCCTCAATTAAGGTCAGTGTTCACGACTCCACCATAAGAAAGAGACTGGGCAAAAATGGCCTGCATGGCAGATATCCAAAGCGCAAACCACTTTTAAGCAAAAAGAACATTAAGGCTCGTCTCAATTTTGCTAAAAAAACATCTCAACGATTGCCAAGACTTTTGGGAAAATACCTTGTGGACCGACGAGACAAAAGTTGAACTTTTTGGAAGGTGCGTGTCCCGTTACATCTGGCGTAGAAGTAACACAGCATTTCAGCAGAGGAAGATCATACCAACAGTAAAATATGGTGGTGGTAGTGTGATGGTCTGGGGTTGTTTTGCTGCTTCAGGACCTGGAAGGCATGCTGTGATAGATGGAACCATGAATTCTACTGTCTACCAAAAAATCCTGAAGGAGAATGTCCGGCTATCTGTTCGTCAACTCAAGCTGAAGCGATCTTGGGTGCTGCAGCAGGACAATGACCCAAAACACACCAGCAAATCCACCTCTGAATGGCTGAAGAAAAACAAACTGAAGACTTTGGATTGGCCTAGTCAAAGTCCTGACCTGAATCCTATTGAGATGGTGTGGCATGACCTTAAAAAGGCAGTTCATGCTAGGAAACCCTCAAATTAAGCTGAATTACAACAATTCTGCAAAGATGAGTGGGCCAAAATTCCTCCAGAGCGCTGTAAAAGACTCGTTGCAAGTTATCGCAAATGCTTGATTACAGTTATTGCTGCTAAGGGTGGCCCAACCAGTTATTAGGTTCAGGGGGCAATTTCTTTTTCACACAGGGCCATGTAGGTTTGAGGTTTTTTTCTCACTAAGTAATAAAAACCATCATTTAAAACTGCATTTTGTGTTCAATTATGTTATCTTTAACTAATAGTTAACGGTTTTTGATGAGCAGAAACATTTAAGTGTGACAAACATGCAAAAGAATAAGAAGTCAGGAAGGGGGCAAATAGTTTTTCACACCACTGTAGGTGCCAGATGATGAAAAGGCGGCTCACTCCCCTCCCTAGTGTCTCCTTCCCTGTGCAGAGTCCAGATAAGAGCGTAAATGAGGGATTACTCACCCGGGTCCCGGATGTCAGAGGCACCTCTAGCTACCTACTACTTGGGGACAATTCTAGCTACTTAATACTGAAAGGGGAACTTCAGCCTAAACAAACATACTGTCAAGTTACATTAGTTATGTTAATTAAACTAGATAGGTAATATAATCTCTTACCCACCCTGTTTTAAAAGAACAGGCAAAGGTTTGTGATTTCATGAGGGCAGCCATCTTTTTGGTTGAATGGAGGTGACGGAGCATGACACGGTTCCAACTGTCCAGTGTCTTGATCACCCCTCCCAGCTGCGTGCGCTAGGCTTCAAACCTCAAATTCAAAATTTAAAAAAAACATATTTGCACCAAAACAGCAGAACGAGAACAACAACATAAGAAATCCCATCATGCTTTGCGCAGCATCAGGGTAAAAATTCCTGGGCAGTTTTCTTCTGTGCAACTAAAAATGAGGCTTGAGTAAGAAAAACAAAGTTCTGATGCTGTGAAACTGTTAAAGAAACACCAAGTCTTTTCAGTGCTGCTGAGTAGATTTTTAGTCTGGAGGTTCACTTGAAGGTACCTCTGGCTACCTAATACTAAGGGCCACCTGTAGCTACCTATGATGAACAAGGGAAGTAAGGGAAAAGTGACAACCAGTCAATCGCCTATATACTGTTATATACTGGATACCACATACAGCACAGCATCTGTTCATACATAGCACCAGTATATTATTTTAATTTTTATTTGGTGTGCGTTGGAAGAGGGGTAGTCTTATACGGAAAGTATATCCCAAACGCTATATTTTAACTGGAAAAGTTGGGGGGTCGTCTTATACGCCCAGTCATCTAATAGGTTGGATTATACGGTAGTTATGTTCTTTTGCTTCTTATGTCAGGCATTCAGATGTTTGAGGTAAATAAATACATGGGGCCATCTACTGGCTATATATCATATTGCAGCTTAATTCATTCTACTGTACAGTGTTGCTGGGTTGCTTGTATTGGAGTAAACAGTAATTACAGTTATGTGGGCTATAGTGCCATTTTGAGGCTTATTATTATTTTTTGTATTTATATAGTGTCAACATCTTTCAGAATCAGAATCATTTATTTCGCCAAGCACGACTAGGTCGTACCCGGAGTTGGTTTTGGCATGTACAGGGCTAGGTGTGGAATAAGATATACATTATACAATACAGTACAAAACAATACAGTGAACAGTACAGATACAGCGATTTAACCATAACCATAAACGCTGACACAAGTTTGAGCTCAAGTATGTAAAGTGTACGATGTGCGGCAGTGCAGTCATGTGCTACCGAATGCTACTTGAATGGGGCAGGTTAGAGAGTTCATAGAGTTCAAAGAGTTTACAGCTGAGGAAAAGAAGCTATTCCTGTGTCTTGCAGTCTTGTTGTAGATGGACCGGAATTTCTCTCGTAGCACTGTGTATATTGTATAAAACATACAGTAATAAGGAGCATAGATAAATGCGCAGTTCAGCACTGTACTGTATCAGGACTTTTTTTTAGCAAAACAAGTAATATTTAGTTTTTATGTAGCGCCAACATCTTCTGCAGCACTTTACAGAATATATATAGTCTTGTCACTAACTGTCCCTCAGAGGAGCTCACAATCTAATCCCTACCATAGTCACATGTCCATTGTAGGCTATGGCCAATTTTAGGGGGAGGCCAATTAACTTATTGGTATATTTTTGCAATATGGGAGGAAATTGGGGAGCCCGGAGGAAACCCACACAGACACAAGGAGAACAAAGTAACAGATAAATACAACATAGCTCCCAACTGTCCCTCTTTTGGAGGGACAGTCCCTCTTTGGGAGCCCTGTCCCTCTGTCCCTCTTAATGTGTCCCTCTTTCAGGACTTTGCAGTGGCGTAGCAATAGGAGTTGCAGAGGTTGCGACCACATCGGGGCCCTTGGGCCAGAGGGGCCCCGAAGGGCCCTCCTCAAGCACAGTATTAGCTCTCTGTTGGCCCTGTGCTGTCAATATTCACTTCTATAGATGCTTTAAATAGTAGCAATCCTTAACAAACTGTTCCCCATCAGTTGTCCTTGGCAGGTTTTGGTGTGCCATATCAATTGTTATGTATAGACTGCTTGGGGGGCCCCAATGTAAAACTTGCACCGGGGCCCACAGCTTCTTAGCCACGCCACTGGGACTTTGTACCTCTTTCTATGTAACTATCCTATATAATAATTTGCAAGTGTCCCTGCGTCCTGTCCGTGTGTCAGTGCTTTTGCTCTACTGCGCATGTCAAGCACTGACAGCTGTTGGGACAGGACGCAGGACAGAGCCGGCCGGGCAGCCACGCGTGTGGTGAGCGGGCGGGCGTGGCCGCGCAATGGGTAAGTGTGCGCATGCGCGCTGTGATACTGCGGTAAGGACTGACCTACAGCCCTTTTTTAAACGTGCTTAGGTCGCCTAGTATATATTTCTCTACTAAAAAATGTGTTTGATTGACTCTAAACTTTATTCCCATCCTTTAAATTTATATATTACTCATTTTAAAATGTTAATATGAAGGAAAATGAACCAGGATAGAAAGGACCAGCGTGGGATTAATTAAAAAATAACATTTTTCTTATGAAATCTTTATGGTATGCGGGGCTAGGGGCGTGACTAGGGGTGTGGCAGGGGCGTGGCTTAAGTGTCCCTCTTTCTCATCTCAAAAAGTTGGGAGGTATGATTGATGTGTAGCTATTTAGTACTTGGGGGCACCTCTGGCTACTTAATACTGATGGTACTTCTGGCTACCTAATACTAAGGGGCACCTGTAGCTACCTAATACTAAGGGGCACCTGTAGCTACTGTACCTATGCGGGGCAGGTGAGGGGGAGTAAGGGAGAAGTGACAGCTGGGGCAGCCAGCACACTCGTGGTGCGGTTTGGTGGGTGTTTGTAGGTTTGTGGAGGGTGAAATCTAAGGAGCTATGACATCTCCTGTGATGTATCCTGGCCTGATGACATATAATGCGCAATGCCATATAATATAGCAAGTGGAAAGTATCTTGAGTAAATATTCTATTTATTTATTTTTTTCTTCAAAGAGACGAGATCAGTTGAAAGCTTCGGTCAGCCTTTCATCGCTGTTTGTATCTCTGTTGATAAGTTTTCCTCCTCACTTCCTGTTAACAGACACAAAAACAGGAAGAGGGGCTGTGTGCAAAAGCTGGGGGATGCCACCTCTGACTTCTGTCACTGGAACAGGTGTCCCTTGGGAGATTTATTTGTAACTCCTGAACTCCTGCTCCAGTGCCAGCTGTAACATTTTGAAATTCAGTTCTGCTTAGGCGGGCAGTTGTGCAATAGATGGGAAGAGAGGGGGATTTTCTCCACTTTCCCAAAGAAAACAAAATAATCCTTAGTTGGCTTAGTGTGCTCTATAGGTTATGGAAACTGATAGTAACAGCGCATTAACCGCCCTGGTCGGTAGTCCCGAGCTGAGCTGGGGCTGAGTGTTAGGAGCTAGAAGCGGTAAGCCCGAGCTCAGCTCGGGATGGCTGAAACCGCCGCTCCCATTACTTTCCTTGGTCCTATGCGCTGGCCAGCAGGACCCAGACTTTTCTCCCCGCCGCCGGGATCCCCTTTACCTCGCTCTTGTTCCGGGAACCCAGATGTCAATCAGGATGGCGGAGCGGCGGTGTGCGTTGGGGCGTCGGGCAGCGTGATGTCATGGGGGGCGGCACAAGTGGACCTGAACTTTCGCACACGGCAGAAGGAAAGCATAGAGAAATGTGCACCATATTTAGCCTGTCTAATCCCTCATCTGGACCCCTCGATTTGCTGAACAGGACAGAAGAAAACATAGAAAATGCAGCCTGCATGTAGTTTGAGAGTTTAGCCTGTCTAATCCCCCTGTGCACCCAATCTCAGGCACAGCACAGAAGGTAACCAGAGAGAAATGCAGCCTGCATGCATGTCAAGAGTTTAGCCTGTCTAATTCCTCCTCATTTGTCTCTAATCACAAATTGTAATTTGATCTCTTCCCAGTGTGACTTGACTGCCATGGCAGATAAGCTCATTTAAAAGCAGAGGATGTTAACATCCGCATGTACTCTAGAAATTTTGTGCAGATGACAGTGCTATATAAATACATAATTTGGTAGTTAGCTATACATGTCCCCAGTATAGGTAGTTAGCTATAGGTGTCCCCAGTATAGGTAGCACGTTATAGGCGTCCCCAGTATAGGTAGTTAGCTACAGGTGTCCCCCGTATAGATAGCCTGGAAGGGGGAGCTTGCTAGCACACAGTGGTGGAGAGGGGGTCCAACTCCCCTCACCCATGCCTAGAGATGAGCGTAATGACTTAATTACGAGTTCGTGAAATTTCGCGTAATTAGTGTAATTACAATTATGGCCGTAAGTACATAATCGTAATGAAGAAGGATTTCGCGAAATTCCGCGTAAGCGTAATTTTCGCGTAATTTTCGCATTACAGCGGGTATCGCAAAATTACGTTTGCCTTGCATGCAACCGTTTGAAAGCGTAGTTACATAACGTAATTTCGCGATAGTTCATATTACTGTAAGCGTTAATTTTCGCGTCGTTTTCGCGTTACGGTGGGTATCGCGAAATTACGTTTGCCTTGCATGCAAACGTTTGTAAGCGTACTTTACACCCTTGAACTGTGCATGCTTAGTTTTTACATTATTTAACGCGAAAAAGCGTTTATATGCGAAAATTTGTTAGCGTTCGTCTGACTACCGCTGATTCGCTTCTGATTGGCTAATGCGAACAAGTAATTTTTTATAGCTAACAAGTAATTGCGAAATTCGCGAAATTACGAAGAAATGCGAAATTACGTTATGGTTTAACGCGAAATTACGTTATGAACGAAATGCGAAATTACGCGTTGAAAATTGCGCTTACGGTATTTTCAATTACGATTTTAATGGCAATTACGCTAACATAATTTCGCATCGTAATAGCAAATTTCGCATGCGTAATTATAGTAACGCGAAATTTTGAAAATTTCGTCTCAACCCTACGCCACGCCCCCTTTCCTCCTTTTGCGCACCACCCTGTAGTTTTTATTGCATCGGCGGAAGCGGGCGCGGAGTGATTCATCTCGTCCTGGTTCCAGGCGCTGGCCAGAGTCTCTGCGTGTCACGTATCTTCCATCTCAAATGCAGCTCACCGTTCTTCTGCTAATCAGGAAGTACAGTGAGAGGAATTGGAGACAGAAGACATGTGTCGCACAGTAACGCAGATCTCCCGGCGCCTGGAACGTGGAAGAAGTAAGTAGTTCTCTACCCGGCTGCTGCCATTTGCCATTCTGGAAGGGGAGTGCGGAACGGGGGGAACCCAGGTGAGGGAGGGGGGAGTTGGGTCCCCTCCCCGCCGCTATGTGCCAAAGCCCCCCTTTCCTGCGCTGCTACCCCTCCTGCTGCTTGCCGAGCCTGGGATTGCCCATTTAAAGTAAAAGGGCTAGGCCTACCAGGAATTCTCTCGTGTTCCTGGTCGCCCAGTCCGACCCTGGGCTTCAGTTTGCATTCAAATTCTTAGAATAGTGATTAGTACATAATTTGCATCTGATTTCTATTCAAGGTGTATATTTAGCCCCAGGGGGCTCTGCACATCTCTGTAGGTTTCATTTCATTTTCAGCCTGGAGCGCTGCCCAACGCTTGCTGTCTCATTTCAGATTGACAAAAGGACCATAAGAAGAAGCAAAAGCTACTACCTTGCCTAGGACCCCATTTCATCTTAACCTATTGGGCACCGCGTGTAGTAAATGCTACGCCGCACTTGTGGCTGCCTAAGCCTGATGCAGCGTAGGATTTACGCCGCCTGCCATTTCCACTCCCAAACGTGATCGTGGGCACCTGAGAGGGGAGATTAAGCTGTCATATGACAGCTGACATCTCCCCTCAGTGATCAGGAGCCATCGCGATTGGCTCCTGATCACGTGATCACTACGATCGCCAGTGGATTGTAGTGATCACTGTTAAAGCAGTGGGGGTCTGAGGGGAAGAAGAGGATACACTCATCTTCCTGACAATCCGCCAGCGATCGTCGCTCCCCTCCGCTCTGGCCGGTATCCCCGCTCACTCTGCCTTGAGTGTCGGGTCGCGGCTTGATGACGTCATGGCAGTGAGAGCAAGGGTGCCGCCCAGAGCGGAGGGGGCTAGAACTGCTCATCGCTGGAGCCTGGGATGTGAGTACAATATGGGGGACACCTGGCCACTCTGGGGACACCATGCCCAGCTAGCTATATTGGGGATCCGGCTGCCTGACCCCCCCAAATGCACCCCCCGCCCCTTCGCATGTAAAATAGCCTGGTCCAGGGTTAGGCAGTCGGTCCCCAAAGGGGTAATCTATCTCTGTGTCTTGCCCGACAATCCCTGCTGGCCACAGCAGACTTGGGGATGTATGTGGATTGTCCAGTGAGTTGTAATCCTATTTAATCTTGTAAGGGCAATCATTTGGCGCACCTATTTTACACAAATACATGCACTATAACACCATTGGAGCGCTCTCTCTTGCCTCGGTTTTTGCAGTATGTGAACTCTGCATGACGTACCCGTGATTTTTGTTTTTGCCTTTGCAGATTTCCCTATGGACATTTCCTTGCACTGCTGTGTCAGCTGTAAATGAGACTGGAGTGATCACTCACAACTATACATACTCATACGCAGCATCACTACAGATGTGTTGGGTACCCCTTCCCTATCAAATTAATTTATTATCATTGCATTGAACACAGAGGAAGACAGGCTACAAAGGAATACACAGTGTTACTTCCTGCTTTGTGCAGATTTGGGAACTAATGGGACAAGTGGAGCACATAAAATTCTTGGTATCTTTGAATCAGGGCCAGTTTTAGACTTTTTGCCTCCTGAGGTGAATTAGTGAAAAAACGCTGCCCCCCAGTATAATAACCCCCCCCCCCCAATAGGTAGCCTGGAGGGGGTAGCAAGCAGGAAGGGGGTATTGGGCACTATGGCGGGGAGGGGGTTCGGAAACCCCCTCCCTCACCTGAGTACCCCGATCTGCGCTCCAAATCAGGCTATTAATGCATCAGCGTATATATTCAGGCAGCGGGCGGGGTGGACTCACCACTTCCGCGTTCCAGCATGCATTCCACTCCTGTCACTTCCTGCAACGCTGTCCACTTACAGTATAGCGGGGGCATTGCAGGAAGTGATGACAGTGAAATGCATGATGGAACACGGAAGAGGTGAGTCCTCCCTGCCCGCTGCCTGACAATATAAGCTGATGCATTAATAGCCGGAGGAGGAGTGCAGATCGGGGGACTCAGGTCAGGGAGGGGGGTCCGCCCCCCACCCCGCCACTGTGCCCAATACCCCCTTCCTGCTCGCTACCCCCTCCAGCTCGGCAGCCCCTCCCACTCACAACTAGGTGGGTGCCGCCCCCCCTTCTCAAATTTGCTGCCAGAGGAACCCGCCTCATGGGTGGACTGGCCCTGCTTTGAATTTCTATTTTGTTAAAACTCAATTCAATTCTTGTGTTAATTTTATGAAGTTAGGAAATAGACCAATCATAATCCAAATGTCATAAATCGCCACAAAATGAACATAAAATTAGCATCATTGCAAAATAATTACTATCTCCTTGAATCTGTAGACTACACCTTATACAGTATATTAGTGTTCACACTGTAATTACCTTTGCCCACCATCTCCTCCGCAGATAAGACTCTGGCCTGGAGAGAGTTAATCCCCTCGGAGGAAGCGTAGGGCAGGCTGACGCAGAGCGGCTGACCTGCAGAGAGGGCTCAGGATACATGTGAAGAGAAACACTAAACAATGGACAAGAAAAAGAGGAAGGAATAAATCAGACAAGCCAGCCATTGTTCAGAACAGATGTGAGAACAATCTAAAAGACATTACCAGAAGGTATCCACTAGGTGGCAGCACAACATGGATTCAGCAGACCAGCAATGGTAATGAGAATATTGAGGTTGAAACGCCAAATTAAACTGAAAATGTTTTTGTTACCGTTGACTTGTAAGTCGACGACAACTGCGCCTGCGCGCCCTGAGCCACACATATCTTTCTTCACGTTCCAACTCACAATAGTGTCCTACGCTATTAGCGTAGGATGCTATTGCGGGTGGGAATGTAAAGAAAGATACGAGTGGCCCTGGGCGCATAGGCACAGTTGTCGCGTCGAAGGTAACAAAACTAGCTGGCGGCGGGAGAACTGAGGATCGTGGAGTACTGGCGCGGGACAGGAAGGCTGCACAGGGCTGGCAGTAGCCACAGGTAAGTGAAACACTTTTTTTTTTTTTTTTTTTTTTTGCAGTATTCAGTTCCACTTTAACAGAAATGTGATGTGAAAAAAGACAAATGTATTTCTGCTATTTTCCATCTGTACTGTTCCTCTGTGACGCCAAAAGTGACATCACGTCTGCCCCCCTTTTTTTTTTAAAGAGAAGCTATCAGCCATACTAAAAAAACAATATATAAGTACCGTAGATACATACCGGTACTTGCTGTACTTACATAACACATGTATTGCACTGTCCACGTTTTTATTTTAGTGATTTTTCTACAGTAAAAAAGAGAAAATCCTTCTTAGGATTCTCTATCTTGAAGCCAATCCTGATGTCATTTTCTCCCTTAAGGTGGCCATACATCAAGCGACTTGGCGGCCGATCGTCCATTCAATTCGATTGGATGAAAATCAGTGCTGCCAAATGCATGCCCGACCGAGAAAGTGACCAATTGCAAGATGCAAATTGATGACATGGTCAATCACGCATGCTGGAAGATGACAGGCCAATGTTGGTTGGTCGTGTGTGCGGCGGTACAATGGTCGATTTTGAAACAAGTGATGTAAAGACAAAACCCCCACCGCTGCCGCTGTAATGTATAAATATGCCCCCTGTGTGTGCATTTATACATTACCTGTCCAATGTCAGCCTCCATGCGGAGTCCGTCCATCTCGCCAGTTTCTGCATACACTCATACCGGCTAGTGGCACATAGTGTCTGACGTCAGGTGCTATGTGCTGCTAGCGTGTATGCAGCTGCTCGGCAAGATGGACGCTCACTGTGCAGAGACTGCTACAGGACAGGTAATGTATAAATGCAAACACGCGGGGGGGCACATTTATACATTAGGGTGGCAGCGGACACAGCGGGCTCATACTGAAGATTTCATACTGAAATCGAATGGGAATCGGCCTGCAGTATATGGGCAGCTTTGACAGGAGACAAATTTATCTCTAATCAGATTTGATCAGAGATAAATGTGTCTCTTTGTCAAATCTGCCCATAATCGTCAGGTCTATGGCTACCTTTACTTTCCTCTGCCTGATTGTGTATGCATTGCCTGCCCTCCTCCCAGTCTTCAGCCACTCCCACCTAGCTCTGCAATAGAAAGTGCATTGTCTCAGCATGAGAAATATTGGCCAATCAGAGAGGAACAGAGGTGTGGGAGGGGAAAATAGGAGGGAAACAGGCTTCAGCCAAACAGGCTGCATTAGTTAAGTCTAAAGGGGAATGTAAAGAAGGAAAAACAGACAACCCAGCATGCCCTGCAACTTCCTTTGTGCGGCAATGTACCAAATAAGAGTCAGGTACACTGGGGAATGATCATTTATCAACAAGAAAAGTAATATTTATTTTAAAATTTTTAACTTTGGGATTGCCTGGTTAGCATCCGTATTACTTGTTGTTTACCAGATGAAAATAAAGAATTGATTTTGGATTTTATGCCCGACAGTTACAAACCCAGCTCAGGGTTAATTTGTTGCTTATTTTACAACTTACTGTCCCTCTCACAGCAAACATCACCTAGATAACAGGCTTACATCACTGGTAACATCACTTAATTACTTTCTGGTCATTGTGTTGTGACCTTGTCTTACCTGAAGTCTCTCATTGCTGTGGCCTCTGCAGTGTCACATTCACCAGTTGTGGTGCACCTACCCAAATCTTCATATATTGTGGGAAAGTCCATGGGTGGGTGCAATTGCCAAGCTACTTCTCCAAACAGTTTTAAATGGAAAAGAATGAATGGTGTGATTGCAACGCCCCTTATAAACTGAGGATGGTGGAGGCTCTCCTGTAAAAATGATGTTTATTTGTTTCAAAATCATCTGGAGATAGGAAGAATAATTCAAACATGAAGTAAAAAAACTTTAAGAGCACCTTAAAGAGGTCCTGTTGTTCTTTTTAAAAACAAAAACTGACACCTGGGGCTTTTATCGGTCCCCTGCAGCTAGATAAGTGCAACTGCGCCTGCACGGCCGCGCGCGTCCTCGCTCCCGCTTGCATCTCCAGGAGCCTCCTGCACAGGCGAAGTACGAAGTCTTTTCATACTGCGCCTGCGCAGGAAGCTCCCGGAGACGTGAGCGGAAGTGAGGACACCGGCGGCCAGTGACAATCGTCTAGTAAGAGGAATAATTGGACAGTAACCGGCGGCTGGGGACGGAGGATCGTAGAGGACAGCGTGGGACAGGAAGGCTGCAGGGGACCGGTAGAAGCCTCAGGTAAGTGTCAGTTTTTGTTTTTAGAAAGAAACACAGAACCCCTTTTAAAAAAGCAACGCGTTTTGTGGGTCCTTGCCTGTTTCCTCGGGTCAAATAAATAGTGCCTTTAAAAACAAGGAGCGCCTGTAGAAGAAAACATTTGAGGTGGATCTGTAAAGTCACTGTAAAGCAAACAGTTTCACTTACCTGGGGCTTCCCCAAGCCCCCAGCAGCCGTCCTTTCCTGCGCCGGTCCTCTACGATCCTCCATTCTCCAGCGCCAGCCAGTTCCGTTACCGTCAACTTGCGAGACGACGGCTACTGCGCCTGCGCACCCTGGGCTACGCAAAGCTTTCTTCGTGTTCGTGAGCTACTAGCGCAGAATGCTATTGCGGGCTGGAATGCGAAGAAATTCACATTTGTGCATGTAAACAGTTATGCGTGCGTTATAACGCACGCAAATTGCTAGCACAGCCGTGATATGAGCTATCACGCTCTAGTGAATCAAGCCCTTGGTGTGCAGAAAACGTATGCAGAAAAACGCACACAGAAAACTGAATGAAAAGTGCGTTCCCTGCCTAAGCCTCTATCTATCCTGCAGGTTTGCACGACAGACCATCAACCAGTGCAGGGGAAGGAAAGGAGGAATAACTATTCAGCAAAGCACCTTGGCTACAGGTCATATTTAAGGCTGAGTAAGAATTCCCCATAAAATCATCAGACTCCTTAAAACTTAACCCAACTAAACCACAGTACTAAGAACTTGTCCATGTTATTATTGTGGAGGGAAACGAACTGCTCCATATGAAAGATTTCATCCATTGCCAGCCAACCACAACGCTAAGGAAGGGGGACTCATATGGTAGTCCTGGCAGCTGCCACAAAGTGTCTCAAGAGGGAGTTTTTAGATCTGGTAATGGAACCTAAAAACATAGACAGCAAAGATGCTTCTGTGGATAGTTGATAAGAGGACTGCATGGTTCTTTGGTAGCAAATTGAGATCAATTGTCGGAAGGGTTGAACTTTTGCACAGTCCCACCAGGTATGCTTCTGGGAGTTGGAGTCCTTGTCCATCAGACAGCACCAGCAAAAATCAAAAACAGAAGAGTAGATTTGTGCAAAAGCCACTGGGCACAAATACCAGTTACATAACATTTTATAATTTACATTTATGTGCAGTGATGGGCCGAACTGTTCGCCTGGCGAACCCTTCTGGGCCTCTTACTACTTCCGGGGTGCAATGACCCGGAGTAGTACGCCTGCGCTGCCCAGCGGAACGCGTCCTAGATCGCGCTCCTGTTGCCGGGCACTCTCTGCGCATGAGCGTGACGTCGTTCATAACGTCACGCACATGCGCAGAAAGGGCCCGGCAACAGGAGCGCGATCTAGGACGCGCTCCGCCGGGCAGCGCAGGCGTACTACTCCGGGTCATTGCGACCCGGAAGTAGTAAGAGGCCCAGGAAATAAGAGATGTTCGCTGGCGAACGGTTCGGGAACCGTTCGCCTCATCTCTATGCAGTGATGGGCCGAACTGTTCGCCTGGCGAACCCTTCTGGGCCTCTTACTACTTCCGGGGTGCAATGACCCGGAGTAGTACGCCTGCGCTGCCCAGCGGAACGCGTCCTAGATCGCGCTCCTGTTGCCGGGCACTCTCTGCGCATGAGCGTGACATCGTTCATAACGTCACGCACATGCGCAGAAAGGGCCCGGCAACAGGAGCGCGATCTAGGACGCGCTCCGCCGGGCAGCGCAGGCGTACTACTCCGGGTCATTGCGACCCGGAAGTAGTAAGAGGCCCAGGGAATAAGAGATGTTCGCTGGCGAACGGTTCGGGAACCGTTCGCCTCATCTCTATTTATGTGTGAGGGTAAAAACCTTCTGCCAATCCTCCCTAGTAAAAGATTCCCCGAAAGCACTACCCCACTTTTTACAGAGAGGGGGCAAATCAGGTAGAGAGTTATCCTGAAAATACCATACATCAGAGAGACCATGTGCTCAGGTTTCTGGGATGGAGTACAAATCTCTAGCACAAGTGCCCATAGAGCTAAGACCCAAGAGGAAGTCACGAGTCTGACGCCATAGTAACCACTGACCGCCAGTGAAGGAGAGGCTGTCCGAAAATACAGGAGTATAGGCTGGGACATATATGCCATAGATGGGGCCATGCTTCCCTATCCCAAGTCAGGACATTTTTTTACTTGCCAAACCAAGAGGGAAAGACGGATTACCAAATAAAGGACATAAGTGGAATGAAACTTTTAACCATTCTCTCTTGGAGTGCGACCCACCTATCCGAAGAGGACCAAAGAACCTGAGTGTGGATGAGTTTTTTCCTCACTTGCCTAATACTATTCCTGGTCTTTCAACCCACACGTGAGTACTTCTCCATTGTACCTACTAACATTCATCTGGTGCAGAGAACTACTACACTATACTGTCCTGTGGTTTCTGTGCTAATTTTGTTTTCTCTGGAAGGTCCTTTTGACTATTCCAGACATCCTCCTTACACCCGCTCATGAATTGTCAGCATGGGAGCTGGGCTGTTGCAATGACGTAATGGTGCGCCATAAAAAGCCAGCTTGGTCTTGGATGAAAGCCTTAGCTCCAGTGGCGTAGCAATAGAGGGTGCAGAGGTAGCAACCACATCGGGGCCCTTGGGCCAGAGGGGCCCTGAGGGGCCCACCCTCAACCACAGTATTAGCACTCTATTGGTCCTGTGCTGGTAATAATCACTTCTATAGGTGTTTTTATTAGTAGTAATCATTAACAAGCTGTTCCCCATCCCCTTCTTGCACTTCTGACACCGTGGTTGTGTGGTTTTGGTGTGCCCTATCAATTGTTATGTATAGAGCGCTTGGGGGGGGGGGCAATGTAAACCTTGCACCAGGGCCCATAGCTCCTTAGCTACGCCACTGCTTAGCTTGATATTGCTGAAATTTTCAGTAGTGCTGATGAGTATAAGGAAGAACAGGGGGGAGTTGAGGGGAGGGGGAAGCCACCTTTAATTTACATGGGGTAGGAGGGAGGTAGCCTAAAAACATTAAAGTTTAGTTAGACTTTGCCATGCCATACATTGTAAAAAATGTATGGGTTTTGCTATTATTATTTAGTAATTATATAGCGCCCACATCTTCTGCAGCGCTGTACAGAGGATACAGTCCTTTCACTTAACTGTCCCTCAGAGGAGCCTAAAATCTTCTAATCCCTACCATAGTCATATGTCCATGTGGTGCATATATCATAGTCTAGGGCCAATTTAGGGGGAAGCCAATTAGCTTACCTATATGTTTTTGGGATGTGGGAGAAAACTGGAGTGCTCGAAGGAAACCCACACAGACATGGGGCTCGATTCACAAAGCGGTGATAACTCAGTTATCACGCCTAAAAGACTTTAGGCGTGATAACCTTTGCACCACTGAGTTATCACCGATTTTTGCTCTAACTCGCGCGAAGTTTCCGCGAGTGTCCCATAGGGCTTAATGGGAGCTTCGCGCGAAGCGGGGACGCTGCGCGCGCACGTGCGCGGTTGCGCGCGCAAGACTTTGCGCGCGGAAAATTCGCGCGAGTTGCTTCATATCATGCCTAAAGTGAGTTTAGGCGTGATAAGGGGCTTTTCACTGGCGTGCAAACACTTTGCACCGCTTTGTGAATCAAGCCCATGGAGAGAACATACAAACTCCTTGCAGATGTTGACCTGGCTGAGATTCAAACCAGGGGCCCAGAGCTGCAAGGTGAGAGCGCTAACCACTCATCACTGTGCAGTAGCATATTTTAATTCTGAGAAAAATATTTTTTTTCTTCTTATTCCCTTTAAAATGCACATAAAATAAAATAATTCTTAACAAAACGTATCACACAAAGAAAGCCTAATTTGTGGTGAAAAAAACAAACAAACAATATATGGATCATTTCAGTGTGATAAAGTTATAAGCGAATAAATGGGAGTAGTATTATATGTGATATGTGAAAATTGCTGTGGTTTTTAAAGTGGACCTGAACTTTTGCACAGGACACAAGGAAAACATAACAGAAATGCACCCTGTATGTATTTAAAGAGTTTAGCCTGTGCAATTCCCCCTCATTTGTGTTGCAAAAAGTTGTTTGACCCAGCACTCTAATTGGAGACCAGCGTGCTATAGCTGATTAGAACTCGTTGCTCATCAAGTTCAAAAATAGCAAAACAGAAGTATCAGCAGCACCGCTAAAGTGAAAAAGATAGCTCTTTTATTTGTGCAATAAAATCGCATAACAAAAATAGAGCTGAAGGCAACCTTGCCGCTTTAAGGGGAAATAACCTGTGGTAGACAACTGGTTAAAACCTAAAATTTGAGCAAGAGGAAAGGCCAACTAGCATTGACTCACCAACGTCCGCAACGTGTTTCTCTTCAAAGATGTGTGATTTTACATTGAATAATTCTAACCCAGTTTAATTTAATGTTGTACAAAGGTTCAAAACAAGGACATTTCCAGTTAATGATCTCAAACTCAGACCCAGTCCCTGGAAATGAATGATGATAGCTGCTCACCAGTTGTGTGACTCAGGCTGTTTTGTAGATTGGAGCATCACCGATGATAGACTGAACTTACTAGAAGGCAAAAGTGGCACGAGGTCACTTCCTAGAACAAGGAACATGAGAAGCAAGTGAGGAAACGGTGTCAGCAGGTTGGACCGTCTACACTAGACAATGAGCTGCTTCTCATGCAGTGAAAAAGCCACTACAGCTATTATTATTTTTATTGTATTTATAAAGTGCCAACATATTACGCAGTGCTGCACAATAAATAGGGATATCAGGTAGCACACGGTTATACAACATAGCACAAGGTTATACATGCAAACAGGGTATACAGTATGCACTTTACAGAGATCCAGCAATTCATGTCCGAGTTAGTTCATGGGAAGGGTGTCATTGGTGGGGTGGCAAGATCAAGAAGGACACATGTCAGTGCTATATTAATGCATAATAATAATATGGGAGGACATTAGATTAGACTACGAAAGACAATAGATTGTGATATTTTATTAAGAATAATCAAAAAAATGCACTAGCATACACATAAATAATAATAAAAGTATGCACATCAATGAATGCATAACATAAAAACTCCTCAATATAAAACACAAAATAAGGGTACTTTTCTTAGAAATATCACATTTATCAATATATACAGATGCACACATAACCTGATATAGGCCAAGCCTGTCAAGGAGGTACACATACACACACAATCATGCTAAACAGGACCTAAAAACACGGATAACACAGACCACCACCAAATCAAAAGCGATAACACCTACATTACAACAGTCATACAACTAAAACCACCAACATAAAACTACATTCAAATTACTCATACAGTAAACCATGGAGCTTTACATCCATAAGGATAGAACTGAAAATGATGTTGAAGACTGAAGACAAACAAAGTAACAAGACAAAACTTAAAGAAAAAAGTTACAGGACGGTGCGAGAAAAAAATAAAAAGGAAAATAATAAAAACCTCAACCAAACACATATATACAGGAACACAAAGGGATAACTCCTTCGTGTTTGCGGCCTATCTTCAAAAATAAATATAAAAAGAATCAAAATCTACAGTGGAAGTAAGAGACAGAAAAGACCCATCACCAAGAGAGACTCCACCAGGTTAAGGAGGCTTGATGTTCTGCCACGCTAGAGCCCAAGCTCCTCTTCCCAGCTTACGTCTCTCCAAGGACCGAATCTGCCCAACCTCACCGAGTATGTAGCTCACCACCACCTGGACAGGCAAGATTTTCTGTCTAATAGCTAAATCACACCGTGCTAACCAAGTGCATCGCCTAACCACTAAACTGACTATGTATAAAGTGCACAAATCATAACCCTGGCGTTGGTTGAAAGCTCCATATGCCCACTCAGCATAACTGAGATGCTCCAGAAATGGGATATTGAGGGCCCCACCCACCTGTTTGTACACCTCTACATTGAAGGGATACGACATCAGGAAATGGTCCATGCTCTCCTCGACACCGCATCCTTGTCGAGGACAAACACGTTCCATCACACTCCTGCACTTCATGTTCCCACCAACATAGAGCTTGCCCTGGAAAGTAAGCCAGGCGATGTCCCACAATTTATTCGGAATTCGCGTCGAGTTAAGCACTCGTAACCCCCCCTCCAAAATTGTGCCTGGGCAATCCCTCAAGGCCAGTGTGTCATGTTAGTAAGAATCTATCACCCGAGCCAAGAGGGCTTTCCTCTCGACCGATCTGATATCTTCCACCGTCAATCCCCACTGCAATAATTTCTTCATACAAGGTATAACGTAGGCCGGAAGATAGCCATGCCGTGCTCTCAAATTTTTCACTGGGCCTCCGCTCTTCCAACTCCCAAGGAAAGGCTCACACCAAGCTTGAAAAATACTAACCCAACTAGGCGGGCTCTCTGCAAGCATGTTACCAACATTGTACTTAATGAAAATCAGAGAGAAAAAGACAATCGGGTTGACCATCCCTAGGCCACCCTCCCGCCTAGTTCTGAAAGTAATGTTCCTGCGTACATGGTTCAGCTTGTTCCCCCAGAGCATCTGGAAGAACAAGCCATTGATCCTGGTATACAGGGATGCTGGCAAAATTGCAACGTAGCTGATGTATAACATGATTGGAACCAGATAGATTTTGATCAAGTCGACCCTTTCTCTAAGAGTTAAACTCCAACTCTTCCAACGTACTACTTTTGCGCTGACATCATTAAGTTTGCTCTCCCAATTTCGCAGGCCATAATCGCCTGGGCCGAATCTGATGCCAAGGATTTTTATTTCTGGTTGTGGCACAGGGAAGGAACCAGGAAGTTCGAAGGATTCTCCATCCTTTCCCATCCAGAAAGTTTCACATTTATCTGGATTGATCTTTGAACCTGATGCCAATGAGTACCGAGTGATCTCTTCGGCAACCACCAACGCCTCCTCTGCCCCTGAGACCACTACAGTAACGTCGTCAGCATACGCCAACACCTTCAGAGGCAAGACACCAGGGACGCCCACCGGAACCCCACCAAGCGTGCCGCCATCTAGCCTTCTTACGAAGGGGTCAATGGCAAACACATATAGCAGAGAACTCAGAGGGCAACCCTGGCGGACCCCAGAACTCACCTCAAAAGGCTGGCCTACCCATCCATTGATAAGCATGAAACTTTCAGCCCCTTTGTATAATGTCTGTAGCTAATTAACAAACCCACCCGGCAAACCATAAACGCAAAGCAGACGCCACAGATACTTGTGATTGACTCGATCAAAAGCCTTTGACTGGTCCAAAGTCAGCAAGTACTTTCCCCAACCTTCAGCCCTGCACCGCTCCAGGACTTCCCGGACAGCTAAAAGCGCTGAGAGTGTGCTCCTACCTGAAACAGAACAGTGCTGACGGCAGGAAAGTACATCCGTTACCTGGGACAGACGCCAGAATAAAACTTTTGCCAGGATCTTCCTGTCGATGTTGAGAAGGCTGATGGGACGCCAATTCTCAATCATCTCAGGATCACGACCTTTTGACAAGAGGATAATCGCAGATTGCCTCATGGAGGGCGGTAACTGGCCCTCGGCAAGGCAGTCGTTAAAAACACCTGCCAATTGAGGGGCCAAGATGGATATGAAAGCCTTGTAAAATTCGGCCGTCAACCCATCCGGACCCGGGGTCTTTTTCGGTGCGAGACCACCAATGGCCTTCGCAACTTCCTCTGCAGTAATCTCTTCTATCAAATCTGCAGCAGAAACATTTACATTTCCCAAGCCAGGTGTGGAAGCCAAGAAGTCCTCCATCCTCGTTTGGTCAAGTGGCTTCTCTCCAAGCAGGTCAGCATAAAACTCTCTAGCGATAGATAAGATCTCCGACCTGGACTTTGCCAGAGACCCCGATCCATCCCTGAGACCATTGACCGTCTTAAGCGCTGCACTTTGTTTGTAGCTCTGGTAAGGGTCAGGCGAGTGGTATTTCCCATGGTCCTTCTCCAGAACCAAAGAAGCCAGCCGATCATACTGCTGTTGCTTGAGGCGAAGTTTGACCTCAGAGATCTCCCCCGGATCTCCGCCCTCAGAAACGAGAATGTTTAACCTCTCCCTTAGTTGCTGGTAAGCAATGTTTTTATCAATACTTCTACTTAACGCTAGACCCTTGAAAAATTTAATCACACGCTTTTTGACTAATTCCCACCACTCAGACCTACTGTTAAAGCAGTCCAGGATGGAAACCTGTGCATGAAAAAATTCCTTGAAGGATTGTCTTACCCTTCCTTCCAGCAGCAGGGACGAATTCATCCTCCAAATACCCCTACCCCTGGGAGGAGCATCTGAAGTATTCAAGCACACCGATAGGATAAGGTGATCCGAGAATTCTACCGCAAACAACCTGGGGGTTGAAGTGGCAAGACCCTAGGAAATAAAAAACCTATCTAATCTACTCCTATGACTACCGAAACCCGTGAGATCCGGTGAATGTCGAATGTGTACATCCACCAGATCAGCCTCACTAACCAGTCTAACTAAATACCTACTATCAATGTCTACCCGGTCCCTGGTACTTGACCTGTCTCTAACCCTAGTGACGGTGTTGAAATCACCACCAAGGATTACCGGGTAGGCACAAAAAAGGAAAGGCCTGATCTGTGTGAAGAGGCGTTTCCTCTCCCCCCTAGACTGGGAGTGGGCATAGATGTTGATGAGCCGGAGGTCTTTCTTGCCCCCTCACACAGACGTCTAAAACCAAACACCTCCCCAACTCTACCTCAATTACTCGCCGGCATGTTACCATATCAGTTCTGAAGAGAACTGCCACACCACTACCAGGCTCTCCCGCAAGAGACCAGAAGCTCGGACCGGCCCTCCAGTCCCTCTCAGCTGACCAAATGTCAGCAACAGAGGTGAGTCTAGTCTCCTGCAGGAAGAAAACTTCAGCATCAAAGCTGGCCAGAATCGAAAAAGCCAATTTTCGAGCCCGGGGATTTTTAATGCTGGCAACGTTGATCGTTGCCAACATGAGTGGTGGGGGAGCAGCCATCAAAGTAATTGAGGCTTCCCTTTGTCTTCCCTAGACAAAAACAGAAAATGAAAATAAAACCACAACATTTACAAAACTAAGAAACATATACACATCAGACAGTACTGTATAACGAAAAAGAAAAAAACCACAGAGACACCGGGAGCCCCTATAGTGTATTATCCTTGCGATCTGATCTAAGAATGTAAATGATGCTACTCACAAGTGTGGGTTGCTTGGAGAGGCAACCACTCGAATACGCATGTGGAGAAAGCCCGTCTCCACTCGGTCTTTGGGGTGGGTGGTCGCAGCTCCTTCGAAAAAAGTTTCCTGCCACAAGTTTGTGGCAAAAAATAACAATCCAGCAATTGTGGGATGTTAAACTTGGAGTAAAGCAATAGTAGGAGGCGCCCTTGTTGTATGGTTTGCACTTGAGTTAGTTTAGAACGAGAATAAAATATGTAGTAGATCGCCTACCTTAAGAATGGACACTCCACTCGGTAGGATAGGTGAAACAATTTAATAAAAATAAGCACTTAGGACAACGCGTTTCGCGGAATAGGCCGCTTCATCAGGTCAAAATAGTGCATGTATAGGCAACATGCTCACGGCAAGTGCAGATGTACGAGGCAGCGTGCCAAACCGCAACGTCCTCTGTTATCACAGCGAAAAGGCCTGATTCCCGGCGATTTAGGGGATTACAACAAGTGTAGCACTGTGAGCAGCAGCTGCCTCCTACTATTGCTTTACATCAGACAGTACCTCCTTGATCAGGTGGTGGCCCACCCATATCCATGGCCTCTTCCTCCGAAGAAAGGGTGTCACCTTGGTCGGAAGGTAAGGCTTCAAATCTGTTTGATAGCTTGATATCATTCCTTTTGCAGGTGGCTTCAGCCCTCGCCAAAGTTCTCAACTCAGCAATCGTTTTACCTTTTTTTTTTCTTTACATTTTTTAGCCTGTCCTCTAAGTAACCCGCATCATCCCGGGCACGAGAATCCTCTGCCCGGGAGTCAAGGGACACCCCAGAGGGAGGCCGAAAACCTTCCTTGATAGGAAGGGGGGAGACAGATTGGGCATTGGATTGAGGGGTGGGTTGGGAGGAGGGAAGGAATCTCGGAAGGGAATGGGAACGGGTGTGGGGACGGGAAGGAGGAGGGTTTGTGGATGCCTCCGAAAAGGTGAAAGGCGCAGTCTGCTTAGAGCCCCTGCCCCTAGACCCCCTCTGAGTTTTGGGCTGTTGCCCAGTGGAAGGAGGACCCATGGCACCTCCTGCCGCATCTCTGACGTGATATTGTTTCGTGGGTCCAGTCTTCGCTGTGGCCGTGCTGGCCTGAATATCAGAGGAAGTAGACACAGAGGGACAGGGTAAGACTGACGTAGGTAGGGACACATGAGAAGTTGACTGACCAGAAACACTAGGAATGGCTTGGGCAGACTCACGATCTTCCTCTTCCATCGAGGCCAGCACGGCTTTTCTCAACTCCAAGGGCATCTGCCACCAGGAGTTTGGACACTCCGTATATGGATGACCCATTTCAAAGCAAAAATTGCATTTAATAGTCTTGCATTCTTTAGCAGAGTGCCCAAACTCCTGGCACAAATTGCACCTTGGGTTGGGGCAGCTACTGGCGAAATGGCCCCTCCTGCCACAGCGGTAACAAGTCCTGGGCTAACCTGGGTAGAAAACAGTGATACGGTCCTTTCCTATCAAAGATGATCGGGTAATATGAGTGACCACCCCATCTTTAACACGTAACTTGATGGCCACCTCATATTCCCTCCACCATATCCCCAGGTCATCCACGACTCGCTGTGGAGGGCCCATCACATCAGAAAAGTGCTGGACCCATGCCACAACATCATGTACAGGGATACTCTCATTCATAGTCACAACATGGGCTTTTTTAAAGGGATACTGTAGGGGGGTCGGGGGAAAATGAGCTGAACTTACCCGGGGCTTCTAATGGTCCCCCGCAGACATCCTGTGCCCGTGCAGCTGCTCACCGATGCTCCGGCCCCGCCTCCGGTTCAATTCTGGAATTTCTGACATTAAAGTCAGAAAACCACTGCGCCTGCGTTGACGTGTCCTCGATCCCGCTGATGTCATCAAGAGCGCACAGCGCAGGCCCAGTATGGTCTGTGTCTGCGCAGTACACTCCTGGTGACATCAGGGGAAGTGAGGACACGGCAACGCAGGCGCAGTGGTTTTCTGACTTTAAAGTCAGAAATTCCAGAAGTGAACCGGAGGCGGGGCCGGAGCATTGGGGAGTGGCTGCGCCAACACAGGATGTCTGCGGGGAACCATTAGAAGCCCCGGGTAAGTTCAGCTCATTTTCCCCCGACCCCCCTACAGTATCCCTTTAAGTAACGATTGTCTGGATAAAGGAATCACTATGAACTCATGCCATTTGTTGTTCACTGTGTATTTCAATCGTTCCTCCATAAAGGAGTCCAGCCCATGTTGTGACATGAAACTTACGTCGTAATAGGCAGGAGGGTCCCCTGGAGCTAAGATTGCAAAAAGGTCAACCGGTCTAATACCCATGCCCAGGAGGAGTGCTACAAAAGCTTTTTTGTTGGGCACCACCCCTTCACCATCCCATTTTAGGCGGACTACATTCCTCCTCCCGGGCATGCCGGTTTCTGAGTGTGTCTCCAAGGGAGCCGGCACCCTCCTTCCACTGGGCATATTTCGTGCAGCTCCAGCTTAGGACAAGGGTTGTGTCTTTTGGTTTTGACTGTTAGGAGGTGTAATGGCTGTCGGATTTGAAGGCGATCCCAGAGGGGGAAAATCCCCACCTCTGATAACGTCCTCCACCTCCGGCACCTCCGGTGTATTAGGCACCACAATTTCTTGTACACTTTGTGCTGCATCAGCTTTCTCTATCTCTTGCAGGACGCGAAGACGTTCAGGGATATGAGCTTTACATGCTTCTTAAATTGCTATAGGGGCATGCCTACCTAGACCAATTAACGTGTCTACAAAAACTTGTTTTGCAGACTGATCATGCCAGAGGATTCTGTCACCTTTTACGATGAACCTCTGACCACCTGCCCTAAAGTCGGCCTGCATACCACAATCTGGATCTCCAGCACCTATTATATGGACCTTCTCAACCCCCCCCCCCCCACACACACACACACTCTAATGTGTGAATTAGAAATTCTTGAGAATGTCCATCTAGAATAACAAATTTTGTTTTTTCTATCCTGTATATTCTGTCATAAGAGCAAAATTCTGTAATGACCTCTTCTGGGATTACTTCAGGAGGTTCCACAAACTCCTCCCCTGATTCCTGCTCGTCTTCGCTTCCCGCGAACTCACTACGCCTAGCTCTTTCCCTTTCTTTACGCTCTTTAAAAGGGCCTTTCTCAAACATTTCTTGTAGTATTTCAATTCTGTTTAAGAGACCCTTTTCAATATAATCCCCAACTGATGCTACTTGATCATTAGAGGTATCAACACCAGCACTTTCAACATTATTTTCATCATCAATTTTCTCCACGTTTACACCATCAGAGTTGCATGCAGATGTTTCCATATGCTCAGTATCTAACAACACATTACCATGCTTATTAGATTTGTTCTTCTCAGTTTTTTTTTTTTGCAGAAGAAAAAGGAACATTTTTAATCTTTTTACCTTCTCCACCAGCAGGGGGAGCTTCCTCTGATAATTTAATTTCTTTTTCTTTCCCTATTGCATCATTGCCATCATTAACATTTTGTCCATCAGTATTAACTGCTTCCTCCCCAATAGGGGGCATTAGACAGTCACTATTAGGCAGACAAGGTTCAGAAGCATTATGCCCACCATTGTCCGTGTCCATGGATTCACCTTTATTTTTGCTCATAGTGACATTTTTCTCACATAAACTTTCCTTATATTTTTCAGGGGGCAGTTCTTCCTGCTGGCCAGACACACCTGTATCCCCACTACCAAGAGCGCCACTTTCTATTTGCTCACTGGGCAGCCCTTGCTTTGTGAGAATAGAGGCACACATACTCCCACCCTCCACATTTGCATATTCAACAACAGGCATTTTCTCACCTTCCTGCAGTTCAACGCTTTCTCCAGGAGGTGTGCATGTCTTCTCTGAAGACTTTTCCACAGAGTCCACAACTGAAAGTCTGCCCTGCATTCCACCTGTGGCTACTTCCTGTTGATGGTTACATACGTCCTGTCCACCGGAAAATCCTTCCCCTCTGCATTCCTCATGGTCTCCAGAGCCATTTTGGATGAAAAGTTCACCAGATGCTGTCTCTTCACAGACCATGTCAGCAGATAATTCTAGTGGTACAAAACCACTCTCCACCATTTCAACTTGCGCCCCATCTTGTGTGCTTGCGGCTACTCCTCCTAGACCACCATCACAGGGCTCTTGTTTGGTAAAGGGAACCTCCCCTTGGTGTCCTCCAGCCTCATCGGCGCCATCTTGGCTCTCGTTGTCGACGGCCATCGCATCAGCTTCAACACCAGCAAGGTAAGCTTCTTCCAAAGTTTCTTCCACTATTCCCTCGCCATCACTCTCCACACCTTCCCCATCGGCACCTAAGTCCCTAGAGGCACCCTGTAGCTTGGCACCTCCAGTTTCTCCAGCACCAATGGCAGTAGCCTGAGTGAGGCCTTTACTCTCCATAGCCCTCTTCTCCTCTCTTAGGGCAATCCTCTGGGATGTCCTCCTGATCACCCCGCTGGCACCCTCTACGCCCATACTAGAGCTCCCAGGGGCACTTTGATCTGCAGTACCTCCGGTCATCCCAGCAGGAGCGACAGGCAACTGGGCGGGGGTAACATTCACGAACATCTCCTCCAAGGCATGGGTGGCCTGCCCTTGGTCTTCCTCTTTGCTTTCCTCCTCCACTTCACTGTCCAGGCCCTCTGTTGGTGCTAAGGGCCTGAACCTTCGTTGGCACTGTAGTCTCTCAGTAAAGGGCCCACCATTTTCCTCTAGCTGTTTCAGGCGCAGTTTTTGTTCATTATATATCTTCTTTATTTTCACCAGCCTTTTGTCCACCTGCAATAGCTTGTTGTTCCACGACGCACCATACTTGTGCTTGATCTCCATGAAACTTAGCTTCAAACTTGCAAGTTCTGTGTTACAGGTATTTACGGCTGTCACCCATTCAACAACGTCACCAGCAACATCTCTGCCAGCCACGTGCCCCCCCCCCCAGGTAAGCCAGGCTAGGGGGGGTATGAGCCGGCTGCTCCATCACCGGAGCAGCCGGCTAGCACAGGAAGAGTCCCTGCTAGGCCTAGGCCTTAGGCAGGGGCCTCAAGTCCCACTCCAACCCGAAACACTGGCAAGGAAGTCGGCCAAAGTCCACAGCACCGGAGACCCTCTGCTGGAAGTCAGGAGCTTCTCTCACACACGTCCTCACCACTATGACTATGGTAGGATTAGATTGTGAGCTCCCCTGAGGACTGTCAGTGACATGACTATGTACTGTGTACAGTGCTGTGGTCAGTGCTATATAATGACATAATAATAACAAGATAGGACATTAGACTATGACTATGGTAGGATTAGATTGTGAGCTCCTCTGAGGACAGTCAGTGACATGAATATGTACTCTGTAAATTGTTGCAGAAGATATCAGTGTGTTTTATCAAGGGCAGGGTCAATGCAGCTAGCTATCAGGAGATTTTGGAGCACTTCATGCTTCCATCTGCTGAAAAGCTTTATGGAGATGAAGATTTCATTTTTCAGCACGACCTGGCACCTGCTCACAGTGCCAAAACCACTGCTAAATGGTTTTCTGACCATGGTATTACTGTGCTCAATTGACCTGCCAACTCCCCTGACCTGAACCCCATAGAGAATCTGTGGGATATTGTGAAGAGAAAGTTGAGACACAAGACCCAACACTCTGGATGAGCTTAAAGAGAACCTGAGGTGGCCTTGTATTACGTTAGTGGGGCACAGAGGCTGGTTTTGCACACTAACACCAGCCTCTGTTGCCCCATCGTGTGTCTCAAAGACCCCCCTGCTCGCCGCTATTCTCCCCGCAGTGCTGGCGACACGCAGCACGTCGCCTGCACAATGTTTACTCTAGCGCTGTCTGTCAGCGCCGCTCCCACGCCTCCTCCGCATCGCCGCTACCCGCCCTCGTCCCTTCCCTCCAATCAGCGGGAGGGAAGGGACGAGGGCGGGTAGCGGCGATGCGGAGGAGGCGGCGGAGCGGCGCTGACAGACAGCGCTAGAGTAAACATTGTGCTGGCGACACGCTGCGTGTCGCCAGCACTGCGGGGGGTATAGCGGCGAGCAGGGGGGTCTTTGAGACACACGATGGGGCAACAGAGGCTGGTGTTAGTGTGACCAACCAGCCTCTGTGCCCCACTTACGTAATACAAGGCCACCTCGGGTTCTCTTTAAGGCCGTTATCAAAGCATCCTGGGCCTCCATAACACCTGAGCAGTGCCACAGGCTGATTGCCTCCATGCCACGTCGCATTGAAGCAGTCATTTCTGCAAAAGGATTCCCGACCAAGTATTGAGTGCATAACTGAACATAATTATTTGAAGGTTGACTTTTTTTGTTTTAAAAACCCTTCTCTTTTATTGGTCGGATGGAATATGCTAATTTTTTGAGATAGGAATTTTGGGTTTTCATGAGCTGTATGCCAAAATCATCAATATTAAAACAATAAAAGGCTTGAACTACTTCAGTTGTATGTATTTGAATCTAAAATATATGAAAGTCTAATGTTTATCAGTACATTTCAGAAAATAATGAACTTTATCACAATATGCTAATTTTTTGAGAAGATCCGTATGTGTGTATGTGTGTGTATGTGCCGCGATCACTCAAAAACACCTTGACCGATTTGAACCAAACTTGGTATACAGATCCCTTACTACCTGGGATAATATGTTCTGGGGGTCTCGCATCCCCCCTGCACCTGGGCGGAGCTACAAACAGCAAATCAGATTTCACCCATTCATGTCAATGGAAAAAATGTAAAAGGCTGCCATTCTGCCAGTAATCAAGCCAGAGTCCCCACACATGGCATAGTTGGTCACTTGGTGAGCGAGGTTACAAATCCAGGAAAAGTAGGCGGAGCATAAAACAGCCAATCAAATTTCAGCTATTAATTTTTAATGGGAAAACTGCAGCCATTCTGAGGCCTGGAACCCACTACAAAAGGCGCTTTTTATGAGCGGTTTATAAGCGTTGTAATGAGCGTTTTCAGGAGCGATTGTAAAAAGTTTCATCAATTTGCCAGCAGTTGTGTAGCGATTTGTGTTTTTAATTCTGATTGGTCCTTTCAATTAATTTTCATTTTGTTACAGTGTGCAGTAATGTAAAAACGCTTGCAAAATCGCTCTGTGTAGGTTTTGACGAGCGATTATGCCAGCGTTTATATACTTTACATTGCAGAAACGCTAACGCTCAAAAATACTGCATGTCCTGAGTTTTGCGATTTGGTAATCGCAATCACTCCAGTGGAATTTTGCCCATGTATTAACATTAGCTGAGCGTTTAGGGAAATCATTTGCGGTTTGAATCGCTCCCTAAACGCTCAGAAAATCGCTCTAGTGGGTTCCAGCCCTCAAACTGTTAATGGCAGGGTTCTCAAACTTGGCACACTTGGTCACTGGGTGAATGAAATTAAAATTCTGAAAAGTGGGTGGAGTCTACAACAGCCAATCAAAATTCACCTATTGATTTTTAAGGGGAATATTTAAACTGATGTTATTCTTACACTGTTTATGGCAGAGGCTTCAAACTTGCTACAGTCCAAATTAACTAAAGGGGCGGGGCCACAAACCGCCAATCAGATTTCCATGCTGGATAAACTGCTTCCATTCACACATTTTTGATGCGAAGAACCTGAAAGCTCACAAACTTGGTCATTGACATTTCACTGGTCAAATATAAACAGCAGCCATTCTTACACTGTTAATGGCAGGGTTCTCAAACTTAGCACAGTTGGTCACTGGGTGACTTGGATCAATATTCAGGAAAATGGGTGGAGCCTACAACAGCCAATCAAAATTCACCTGTTGATTTTCAAGGGGAATATCTTCATTGCTACCATTCTTACACTGTTAATGGCAGAGGCCTCAAACCTCATACAGTGAGTCATTGACTGAGGTTCAAATTCACTAAAGGGGGTGGAGCTACAAACAGCCAATCAGTTTTGCTAGATTGAATTCAGCCATTATGTTAATGGCAGGGTTCTCAAACTTGACACAGTTGGTCACTGGACGACTAGGATTAATATTCAGGATGGTGGGTGGAGCCTACAACAGCCAATCAAAATTCACCTATTAATTTTCAAGGGTAATATTTACATTGCTGCCATTCTTACACTCTTAATGGCAGAGGCCTCAAGTCTGGTACTGTGAGTCCCTGGGAGACTGGGGTTTGATTTCTGAAAAGGGGTCAGGCTACAAATAGCCAATCAGATTTGTTTGATTTCAATGGAAAAATGCAATTTATTGATGCCAAAGACCCCAAATCTCACAAACTTGGTAATTGAGTGACTGTATGTCAAGGTTTGAAGTGGGCGGAGCCATAAAAACCTAACTTTTTACATGGGAAAATATAAACTGCAGCCATTCTTACACAGTTAATGGCAGGGTTCTTAAACTTGGGTGACTGGGATTAATATTCAGAAAAGTAGGTGGAGCCTACAACAGCCAATCAAAATTCTACTGTTGATCTTCAAGGAGAATATTGAAAGTTGCACAGTTGGTTATGTTACTGGGTGACTGGGATTAATATTCAGAAAAGTGGGTGGAGCCTAAAAAGGCAATCAATATTCACCTGTTGATTTTCAAGAGCTATATTAAAATTGCTGCCATTCTTGCACTGTTAATGGCACAAGCCTCAAACCTGGTACAGTTGGTCATTGGGGTTCAAATTCAGAAAAGAGGCAGAGCCACAAACAGCCAATCCGATTTGTTTTTATTGATGCCAAGGACCTGAAAGCTCACAAACTTGGTCATGAGTGACAGTGTGTCCAGGTTACAAAAAGTGGGCAGAGCCAAAAACAAATTTCACTGAAAAAAATATAAACTGCAGCCCTTCTTACACTGTTAATGGCAGGGTACTCAAACTTTGCCCAGATGGTCACTGGGTGACTGGGATTAATATTCAGGGAAGTGGGTGGAGCCTATAATAGCCAATCAAAATTCACCTGTTGATTTTCAAGGGGAATATTTAAATTGCTGCCATGTTTACACTGTTACTAGCAGATGCCTCGAACCTGCTACAGTTGGTCATTGGGTGACTGGGGTTCAAATGCTGGAGAGGGGAGGAGTCACAAACCGCCAATCTGATTTGTTTAATTTCTATGGAAATGTATAACTTATTGATGCCAAAGCTCAGAAACGTGGTCATTGAGTGTTTGTGTGTTATGGTGCCCATACATTGTACAATTTCTTCATTTTTTTGTTCGACTTTTCTGTTAGATCGAATATAAAGATTTTTCCAACACGTCCGATTGGATTTTTATTGAAAAAACTCGATAATTGATTCTTTTTTTGTTGATCAAAAAAAGATTAGTTTACACTTTCATTTGATTTGATAGTTTTGCTAGATTAAACGGAAAAATTTTAAGTTTTTATTGTGCCGTGTATGGGCACCTTTAGGGTTAGAAAAAGTAGGCGGAGCTGACACCAGCCAAATACATACCAGGGCATGTGGTTATCAGCTAGTACATAATAATAATATGGTAGGATATTAACAAACAAACAAATAAACAAAGACCATTTATATCACGCTTTTCTATTACTATGCTATAAAAATACTTATAATAATTAGGGTGACACACTCATGGAATTCTTTTAGAGAGGGAGCTATCAAGAGGAAAGGATGGAAAGATAGGGAGGGTGGGCGAGAGAGGGAGAGAGGAGTGGAAAGTTTAGAGACTGGGGCCCACATGTAATTAACTTTTACTCCTGAGTTATCTTCTATGAGATAATTTTCATCTTCTCTTTAAAATAACTTTTCAGCATTTTAGATAAGACATGACAAATAACATTTATATTGCACTTTTTTCCTGGCACTGCCGGACTTCTGGCACTGGAGCTGCAGCCACTAGAGCGCACTCAACAGGCAGTAGCAGTGTTATGGAGTCTTCCCCAAGGACTCCTTGCTGAAGAGGTGCTGGCTTACTGAACAGGCAGACCCAAGATTTGAACCCAGGTTGTGCGGCCCTGCAGCGAGGTCTTAAAGCTGGAGTGGCCATTTTTTTTGAAAATAGGCCAGGTGTTTAGGGGGGTTTAAGCCTGTGGTCCTTAAAAGGTGAACATTGCAGTGCGGTAAAAAGCGTTATATGACTTTATAACACGGGACCATAACGTCCCTCTGTGAAGCTGGCCTAAAGGGTAGTATGCTGTGTTGCTTGATCTTTTTAGAGCAGAAAGGAAGTTCTGAGTTCAGGTCCGCTTTAAGCTTTGCTTGTCATATGTTACATAAATAGCCAGGAGCCTTAAGTTATGAATGGAGGAAAATATGAGTGTCCTCTTTGTAGGAAAACGTCTCTTCCCATAAGAGTGACTTATCTAATGGGATTCCTTTCTTCCTGTATTGCTGATGATATATTTACTAACAGCTTTGCCTCAAAGAATAGCTCCGAGTCCCTTTATTACCAGCAGTGATCGCTGCCTCTATAATTAGTAATGGAAAATATGAGGGGGGTGGGATCGATCCCGGGAACGATATCTGACTGCTATTCTTGTGGTCAGGAAGGAATTCCATTTTCCCAGTGCGGTGAAATTGGCCAGCGTCACAATAACAAGCATGTTTTGCATCCTCTGGATGGCTGTGACCGCAGTGGCTTTGCAGGAATGACAGGGATTCTTGGAAGGGTCTGCAGTCTCCGTACTGTACAGGAAACAGTATTGCCAGGAATTCTCTCCAGGTATAACTCGGGACTGTAAGAAACTAAAATATCTCGGCTAAAAATGGACTAAACTGTTCCCATAAATTCTGGCACACAGGGTGGAACTTTGTTAAACCTCTTTGGTAAATGTGCTACAGGCTTAAACAACTTCAATGAGAGGGATATGGAAGCTGCCATATTTATTTCCATTTAAACAATACCAGTTGCCTGGCTGTCCTGCTGATCCCCTGCCTCTAATACAGGCATAGACCTTGAACATGCAGCAGATCAGGTGTTTCTGACGTTATTGTCAGATCTGACAAGATTAGCTGCATGCTTGTTTCTGGTGTGATTCAGACACTACTGCAGCCAAACAGGCAACTGGTATTGTTTAAAAGGAAATAAATATGGCAGCCTCCATAGCCCTCTCGTAACACTTGTCCCTTAACCACTTGACCACTGAGGGGTTTTTACCCCTTTAGGACCAGAGAAATTTTCACCTGTCAGCACTTCTCCCATTCTTTCGCCAATAACTTAATCACTACTAATCACAACGAAACGATCTATATCTTGTTGTTTTCGCCACCAATTAGGCTTTCTTTGGGAGGTACATTATGGTAATAATTATTTTATTCTAAATGCATTTTAATTGGAATAATAAGAAAAAAATTAAAAAAAAATCATTATTTCTTAGTTTTTGGCCATTATAGTGTTAAAATAAAACATTCTATTGCGGATAAAAGCCACACATTTGTCCCGGTTATTGCAACATTTAAAACATTTCACTAGTACAATGTTTATTTGGAAATAAAGGTGCATTTTTGAAGTTTTGGGTCCGACACTAATTACATGGCCGTAAATTAAAAATTAACAGTAATATACCTTCTTGACATAAATATTAAAAAGTGCAGTCCCTTAAGTAACTACTTATATATATTTTTTTTATGTAATTTTTTTTGTCCTGTACAAAAAAATAGTTTGGGTACTATCAGAGGGTGTGGGAGAGGAATAGTTAATTATAACAGTCAGTGTGTGAATTTTGTTGTAATTTACAACACAAGATGTCAGTCATTATTTCCAATTCCCGTACGTAATGACTAGTGTTGGGCGAACATCTAGATGTTCGGGTTCGGGCCGAACAGGCCGAACATGGCCGCGATGTTCGGGTGTTCGACCCGAACTCCGAACATAATGGAAGTCAATGGGGACCCGAACTTTTGTGGTTTGTAAAGCCTCCTTACATGCTACATACCCCAAATTTACAGGGTATGTGCACCTTGGGAGTGGGTACAAGAGGAAAAAAATTTTAGCAAAAAGAGCTTATAGTTTTTGAGAAAATCGATTTTAAAGTTTCAAAGGGAAAACTGTCTTTTAAATGCGGGAAATGTCTGTTTTCTTTGCACAGGTAACATGCTTTTTGTCGGCATGCAGTCATAAATGTAATACATATAAGAGGTTCCAGGAAAAGGGACCGGTAATGCTAACCCAGCAGCAGCACACGTGATGGAACAGGAGGAGGGTGGCGCAGGAGGAGAAGGCCACGCTTTGAGACACAACAACCCAGGCCTTGCATGAGGACAAGAAGCGTGCGGATAGCATGCTTTGTACCACCATGCAGTCATAAATGTAATAAAGATAAGTGGTTCAATAAACAGGGACCACGCGGCAACGCTAACCCAGCAGCAGCACACGTGATGGAACAGGAGGAGGCGCAGGAGGAGAAGGCCACGCTTTGTGAGACACAACAACCCAGGCCTTGCATGAGGACAAAAAGCGTGCGGATAGCATGCTTTGTACCGCCATGTAGTCATAAATGTAATAAAGATAAGAGGTTCAATAAACAGGGACCACGCGGCAACGCTAACCCAGCAGCAGCAGCAGCAGCAGCACACGTGATGGAACAGGAGGAGGCGCAGGAGGAGAAGGCCACGCTTTGTGAGACACAACAACCCAGGCCTTGCATGAGGACAAAAAGCGTGCGGATAGCATGCTTTGTACCGCCATGTAGTCATAAATGTAATAAAGATAAGAGGTTCCATAAACAGGGACCGGCAACGGTAACCCAGCAGCAGCAGCAGCAGCAGCAGCAGCACACGTGATGGAACAGGAGGAGGCGCAGGAGGAGAAGGCCACGCTTTGTGAGACACAACAACCCAGGCCTTGCATGAGGACAAAAAGCGTGCGGATAGCATGCTTTGTACCGCCATGTAGTCATAAATGTAATAAAGATAAGAGGTTCCATAAACAGGGACCGGCAACGGTAACCCAGCAGCAGCAGCAGCAGCAGCAGCACACGTGATGGAACAGGAGGAGGCGCAGGAGGAGAAGGCCACGCTTTGTGAGACACAACAACCCAGGCCTTGCATGAGGACAAAAAGCGTGCGGATAGCATGCTTTGTACCGCCATGTAGTCATAAATGTAATAAAGATAAGAGGTTCCATAAACAGGGACCACGCGGCAACGGTAACCCAGCAGCAGCAGCAGCAGCAGCAGCACACGTGATGGAACAGGAGGAGGCGCAGGAGGAGAAGGCCACGCTTTGTGAGACACAACAACCCAGGCCTTGCATGAGGACAAAAAGCGTGCGGATATAGCAGCAATGCTTTTTGCCGCCATGCAGTCATAAATGTAATACAGATGAGAGGTTCAATAAACAGGGACCGGAAACGCTAAACCATCCCAGATGTTCATCGGTCATGTTACTTGGTTGGGGTCCAGGAGTGTTGCGTAGTCGTTTCCAATCCAGGATTGATTCATTTTAATTTGAGTCAGACGGTCTGCATTTTCTGTGGAGAGGCGGATACGCCGATCTGTGATGATGCCTCCGGCAGCACTGAAACAGCGTTCCGACATAACGCTGGCTGCCGGGCAAGCCAGCACCTCTATTGCGTACATTGCCAGTTCGTGCCAGGTGTCTAGCTTCATGCCCGGTTTCAGGTCCAGCGGTGCCAGCCACAAATCCGTCTGTTCCTTTATTCCCCTCCAAATTTCCTCCCCTGTGTGCTGCTTATCCCCAAGGCAGATCAGCTTCAGCAACGCTTGCTGACGCATGCCAACAGCTGTGCTGCACTGCTTCCACGATCCTACTGCTGCTGGTGCTGGGTTAGCATTTCCGGATGAGGTACAGCTTTGAGATGCGTTGGAGGAGAAGGAGTCAGAGAGGTAGGTGCTGCTGTTGTTATCCAGCTGTTTGCGGCGTGGGCAACACCCGCGCCGTAGCAGGTGAGGAATCGCTGCCAGGCTCCACAAGGTTCACCCAGTGCGCGGTAAGGGAGATGTATCGACCCTGGCCGAACGCACTCGTCCAGGTGTCAGTGGTGAGGTGAACCTTGCAGGCAACGGCATTCTTCAAGCTTCGGGTTATTTAGCTGACCACGTGCTCATGCAACTCAGGCACTGCAGAGCGCGCAAAGTGGTAGCGGCTGGGAACCACGTAACGTGGGATGGCCACTGACATCATGCCCTTGAAGCTGTTTGTCTCCACCACTCGATATGGCAGCATTTCGCAGGCCAGAAGCTTGGCTATGCTGGCTGGCTGTTACTGCCACGGCCCGGGGGTCATTTGCTGGCAATTTCCTCTTGTGCTCAAACATCTCAGAGACAGACAACTCAACCGTAGCGCTGCACACCGAAGGGCTGTTGGTTGTTGTGTTTGATGAACACTGGGAGACCTCAAGAGCACTAGTCCGGAAAGTGACAGTGTCAGCATCGTCTGATGTTTGTGAATGTTGTGAACCACGCAATGGCTGGGCTACTGCTGCTGCTGAGGCGGGTCTGGTGGTGAGTCTGGTGAACCCAAGGGAGGCAGTGTTGCTGGTGGTACCCTGTCCTGCCGCGTTTGCCCACAGAGTGGGATGTTTGGATAGAATGTGGCGGCTCATGCTGGTGGTGGAGAGGTTGTTAATACTTTTCCCCCTGCTCAGGCGGGTCTTGCACACCTTGCAAATCGCCATGGTAACATCCTCAGTGCAGTCTTCAAAGAAAGCCCAGACTTTAACTGGCTGAGGACTCGGACCTCGTGCGTGATGTGCTGGTGCTGCTTAACCCACTGCTGGACGCTTGAGAGGTCATCCAAGTAATTATCTGGTCCTGTTCTTTTGGATCTGTGAGGGTTGTTGTCCTGGACAACATGGGCAGTATTGAGTGGGTTTTCTTGGGTGCTCCCCTGTGGCCTGTACGTGAACCGTCAGGGGAAACACCTCTTCCCTTGCCCCTCCCTCTTTCACCGGATTTCTTCCTCATTTCACTTATCCTTAAAGTACACGCTGACTGGCAGCAGTACAGTGGCAGTACAGAAATGCTATACAGTGGTGGGTGAGCGGTGTACCACTATTGTCAGCAGTGACACAGAGCACAATGCTATACAGTGGCGGGTGAGCGGTGTACTACTGTTCCCAGCAGACACAGAGTGGAAGTAAACACAATGCTATATAGTGTGGCTGAGCCGTGTACACAGAGTGGCATTAAACACAATGCTATATAGTCTGCTATATAGTCACCCCGAACAGGGTGATGTTCTGCAGAACCCGAACAGTGGCAAACACTGTTCGCCCAACACTACTGGGAGGGAACGCAGATTTTAGTACCTAAACACACGATACAACATGTTTTCCGGGGTCGGACTCTGAGGCACATACAGATGGTCCCGATCATCATCCTCATCATACAACTCTTCTCCTGAGTCTGACCCACCCACCACCTCTGCCACCCCAACATCCCCAGACACAGACCCCTCATCGTCCTCAACATTAACTTGGGATGCTGGCCTGAGCCAGACCTCCTCCTCCACATCAGGCCCCATCATCTCCTCAATGGCAGCCCTCATTAATCGCTCTGGCGACGGACTGATGGACACAACGTTCTCCTCCGGGGAGGGCTGCTGCTGACCACTGGCTGCTGGGGTGGATGTTATAGCTTGCGTGGGGCGTTGGCTGTTGCTGTTGTTGGGAGTGCTGCTCACAGCGGAGGTCTCTGGGGAACTCATGTTGAGCTCATATAGTGGTTGACGGTGAGTGGAGTATTACTGATCCCAGCAATATACACACTGACTGGCAGAGTACGCAATGCTATATAGTGTGGCTGAGCGGTGTACACAGAGTGGCAGTAAACACAATGCTATATAGTCTGGCTGAGCGAGCGGTGTACTACTGTTCCCAGCAGAATCAGAGTGGCAGTAAACAATGGTATATAGTCTGGCTGAGCGGTGTACACAGAGTGTCAGTAAACAATGGTATATAGTCTGGCTGAGCGAGCGGTGTACTACTGTTCCCAGCAGAATCAGAGTGGCAGTAAACAATGGTATATAGTCTGGCTGAGCGAGCGGTGTACTACTGTTCCCAGCAGAATCAGAGTGGCAGTAAACAATGGTATATAGTCTGGCTGAGCGGTGTACACAGAGTGTCAGTAAACAATGGTATATAGTCTGGCTGAGCGAGCGGTGTACTACTGTTCCCAGCAGAATCAGAGTGGCAGTAAACAATGGTATATAGTCTGGCTGAGCGGTGTACACAGAGTGTCAGTAAACAATGGTATATAGTCTGGCTGAGCGGTGTACACACAATGCTATATAGTCTGCTATATAGTGTCAGTAAACAATGGTATATAGTCTGGCTGAGCGAGCGGTGTACTACTGTTCCCAGCAGAATCAGAGTGGCAGTAAACAATGGTATATAGTCTGGCTGAGCGGTGTACACAGAGTTTCAGTAAACAATGGTATATAGTCTGGCTGAGCGGTGTACACAGAGTGTCAGTAAACAATGGTATATAGTCTGGCTGAGCGGTGTACACAGAGTGGCAGTAAACACAATGCTATATAGTCTGGCTGAGCGAGCGGTGTACTACTGTTCCCAGCAGAATCAGAGTGGCAGTAAACAATGGTATATAGTCTGGCTGAGCGGTGTACACAGAGTGTCAGTAAACAATGGTATATAGTCTGGCTGAGCGGTGTACACAGAGTGTCAGTAAACAATGGTATATAGTCTGGCTGAGCGGTGTACACAGAGTGGCAGTAAACACAATGCTATATACTCTGGCTGAGCGAGCGGTGTACTACTGTTCCCAGCAGACACAGAACAGTAAACAGAATGCTATATAGTGTGGCTGAGCGAGCGGTGTACCACTATTCCCAGCAGACACAGAACAGTAAACAGAATGCTATATAGTGTGGCTGAGCGAGCGGTGTACCACTATTCCCAGCAGACACAGAACAGTAAACAGAATGCTATATAGTGTGGCTGAGCGAGCGGTGTACCACTATTCCAAACAGACACAGAACAGTGAACAGAATGCTATATAGTGTGGCTGAGCGAGCGGTGTACCACTATTCCCAGCAGACACAGAGTGGCAGTAAACAGAATGCTATATAGTGTGGCTGAGCGAGGTACACAGAGTGGCAGTAAACAGAATGCTATATAGTGTGGCTGAGCAAGCGGTGTACTACTATTCCCAGCAGACACAGAGTGGCAGTAAACAGAATGCTATATAGTGTGGCTGAGCGAGGTACACAGAGTGGCAGTAAACAGAATGCTATATAGTGTGGCTGAGCAAGCGGTGTACTACTGTTCCCAGCAGTGACACAATGACAGGGGGGACCCTGGCTAGCGTGGCTGGAGCGCGAACTACCCTGCCTGCCTACCCAAAGCTAAACCCACAGACAAATGGCGGAGATATGACGTGGTTCGGGTATTTATTTACCCGAACCACGTGACCGTTCGGCCAATCAGAGCGCGTTCGGGTCCGAACCACGTGACCCGTTCGGCCAATCACAGCGCTAGCCGAACGTTCGGGGAACGTTCGGCCATGCGCTCTTAGTTCGGCCATGTGGCCGAACGGTTTGGCCGAGCACCGTCAGGTGTTCGGCCGAACTCGAACATCACCCGAACAGGGTGATGTTCTGCAGAACCCGAACAGTGGCGAACACTGTTCGCCCAACACTAGTAATGACGTTAATCGGAAGTAATGCGTGGCACTGTAGCAACAGGAAGATACAATGAATGCAGGCATCTCATAGACGAGGCGTTCATTGAATCGGGGACTTATTGAACTCATCGGGGACTCATTGAATCGGGGAATGGAACTGCATTTCCATTCATTCATCTCTCCTCTAACAGGTGACGATGGGCGAGCGCGCGGGAACGCGTGGTGGCCGCCCGCTGCTGAAGACTTATATTAATTCTCGGCCCTGGTACTTCAAGTGAAGTTTTGCCGAGCCGTGAATATACTGCACAAGATGCAGTAAGTAGTATTAGATGTAGGATTGGCACACCTTGCCGTGGGTAGTTGGGTGCTCAACCTTGATGTAGAAGCAACATCAGTTTAGTACAATTAAAGGTCGGCCGGCACACCAATTCATATGTCTGCACTTATCTGATGAACGGGACCCTCTGTGGCCCCGAAACAATTGTCATGCTAAATGTGCTTGGAAACTTGAATTGGTGAGCTGGCTGACCTTGAATCAAAGGTGCAGTAAGTAGTTAAGTTACTAATTTTATGTTCAATTTTACTACAATTGAATTAAAACAATAGTTTTTTCCTCTATTTTTTTGAGACGGGTTGGAAAATTCAGTAAGACTTTACCAAGAATTGTGTGATGGATCGTCAAATTGTATTCAACTTGAGTAAATTGAGTAATAGTAAATTTGTAGCCGCAATTCGGGTGAACTTTTAACCAAGATGAGGGGTTATGGTTAGGATGGGGGGGAGGGAGTTAAGGTTTAGGGATGGTAAGTAAAATGCAACTAATTTCAAGTTGATGCAGGCCCTTTTAAATAGGCGCCTTTTTCAAATGTATGCATTTAGTGGTAATTGTAATACTAAACAGCAAATGATGATCACATGAGATATTGGTAGTTGGACAGAGATGGAATATGGTGATAGAGGAGTTGTAGAATATTAGGGGATAATCAGAGTGTAAATTTTAGATGAGCTTCCCTGCATGCACAAATTTGCATTTGCAATCAATTTTTGGGGGTCTTTTTGACTTTTTTTTCGTGATTTTTGAATGCGTTTGTATGCACATTTTTGTTTCGCAATATTTCACAAATATTTGCGCTGCCTAAGGCCTTGTTCACATTATAGGCATTTTTGTAAAATTTTAAGTGCGGGCGATTTTCAAAATCGCCGTGAAAGCTCTTGTGCAATGATTCTCTATGAGAGAGTTCATATAAGAGTGGTTTGTTTTCTTTCCGCTTTGAAAAGTGTGCTTGGGCCATTTTTGAGGCGATTTGCCTCAATGGAAGGTATCGGAAAAACACAAAACGCTCACAAAATCACTTTGGCAAGTGATCGTGTGAGCGGTTTTTTTTTTAAAATACATTGTATTTATTTTTACTGGATTTTTTTCCGGATCAAAAGACGGAAACGCTCTGTAAAATCGCCTACAAAAAGGTCCACAAAAACGAGCGAACGCACAGAAAATCGCCAGAAAATGCTTTAAAATAATGTGGAAAAAAAAGACCACCGCGGACGGACATGCGAGGCGAATGCAATGTGACCAAGGCCTGAATGAGTTTTGTGGCAGGCCGGTACGTGATTGTAGCATTGAATGTGGTGCCTCCCTTGTAAATATTTCCAGCACTGGATATAATTCCGGCATTGTTTCTTGTGCATTACGGCTGCTACACTTCCCCCATGGGTGCAATCTGATTTTCTTTCCATGCTCCCTTCAGGTATTATTGTTGGGATCAGGTCTATTTGTGCTGCTGGTGTGTACACAGGAGCTGTGGGAAACAGGCGGAGGCCTCACTGCTTTCCCGTAGTGTATATCCTCTTCCCTGGTGAATGAGGGCAGCAGGAAGGATGGTCCGTGACACTTTACTGTGTCCCCACCTTGCCTAAGCTGCCCTCCAGCCGGATATGTATCCTCCTGCCTCACCTCTCCATGTCCACTCCCAACATCCCCTTCACAATAAACAAGCAACTTAGCCAAAAATGCAAATATATATATATATATATATATATATATATATATATATATATATATATATGCCAAAGTTTGGGCAACCTTGTTAATCGTCATGATTTTCCTGTATAAAACATTGGTTGTTACAATAAAAAATGTCAGTTAAATATATCATATAGGAGGAGACGCACACAGTGATATTTGAGAAGTGAAATGAAGTTTATTGGATTTACAGAACGTGTGCAATAATTGTTTACATAAAATGTAGGCAGGTGCATATAGTTAACTAGTCTTATTTGGGCCTTTTAAGCAACCAGCAAGCACTAAAATACGCGTACATGAAATAGAGACGCTGTGAAGAACGGGTGCAGGATAAAGCCGAAATCATTATGGCGTTTTTCGGTAAGGAGTATTAAAATATCGGTTTACAAAGAAATATGGCTTAAAATTAGCAATTGTTTCTAAAGCGATTTTTAATAATTGTCAGTATTCCAAAGCCATATATTTTAGGTGTAATTGTGTGTACATCTAACATGTAGCTGAAAAATATTACCAATATTCTTCTACTACTACTAAATCTAACCCTACTCTAGCACAGAACTCTCCCTCTACTGATACCTAACCCTAAGGCCCCCCTGGTGGTGCCTAACCCATAGAACCCCACTGAAAGTGCCTAACCTTAAAGGTAGCCATACACTGGTCGATTTGCCATCAGATTCGACCAACAGATAGATCCCTCTCTGATTGAATCTGATCAGAGAGGGATCGTATGGCTACCTTTACTGCAAACAGATTGTGAACCGATTTCAGCCTGAAACCGATCACAATCTGTTGTGGTGGTACTGCTGCTGCTGCCCCCGCTCCCCCCGCCCAGGGCCGGGCCGAGGCATAGGCTGGAGAGGCTCCAGCCTCAGGGCGCAGTGTAGGAGGGGGCGCACAATTCATTCAGCTGTCATTCCTAATTGTGTATGAAGCAGAAAGAAATAAGAAAAGGGGATACATGGCAGTGACTGCAAGCCAGATAACTAGATATTAAGGTGTTGGGGAGGTTGTGGGCCCTGTGGCGCCTCTTAGTCTAATAGCAATCAGTGTGTGATGGCTGGGGTGGCAGGGATGGAGGGGCGCACTTTGGTGTCTCAGCCTTGGGTGCTGGAGGACCTTGTCCCTGCTCTGCCCCGGCCCGCATGCCCGCATACATTACCTGCTCCGCCGGCGCGACTCCAGTCCCCAGGTCTCCGCTGTCTTCTCTGCTCTGGTCTCCAGGACCAGCATGCTTTACTTCTTCCTGCCCGTCAGGAAGTTTAAACAGTAGAGCGCCCTCTACTGTTTAAACTTCCTGCTGGGCAGGAGGAACTGAATCATGCCGGAGATCAGTGTGGACACGGAGCAGCGGTGACCGGCGGTAGTCGTGCCGGCGGAGCAGGTAATGTATTGCCGCTCTATTGCGTCGGTCGTCGGGCACTCGAACGCCGCTAGCGACGCGCTCCCTACCCGCGGGCGATCGACGGTAATTTTCCGCACTGAGCTTTTGACGGGATCGGACGAAATGGATCGAAATTCGGCGTGTAGTGCGAACGATTGGCAGCAGATTCGATCCCAGTGATCGAATCTGCTGTCGAAACGGCGGCAAATCGGGCCAGTGTATGGCCAGCTTAAGACCCCATAAAATTATAATTCTCCCCAAAAAGTACAAATGATAAATAAAAGTAGAATTACATTTTAAAACGATAACTAACAAAACTATAATTCTCAAAACTAATGTAAAAATGATACAAAAAGAGTAAAATATCAAAATGTTGAAAAGTTAAAACAATACTTTACAAAAATGATAATTTAAAAAAAAAATTGATAACGATATTTTTCAAATGACTAATTCTGAAAACAAAAAAAAATTTGTTTTGACGAGCTCAGTGCCTGGCTCCCAAATCGTCCAGCTTTGCGCCCAATAGTCAGTATTTAACATTAGAGAGAATGGTGGCGTTTAATTTGTCCACTTCTCATATGCACCCAATTTTCATAAGACAAGACACATAACATTTATATCGCGCTTTTCTCCTGGCGGACTCAAAACGCCAGAGCTGCAGCCACTAGGGCACACTCTATAGGCAGTAGCAGTGTTAGGGAAACTTGCCTAATGTCTCCTGCTGAATAGGTGCTGTCTTACTGAACAGGCAGAGCCGAGATTCAAACCCTGATCTCATGCGTTGGAGGCAGAGCCCTTAACCATTACACCATCCAGCCACTAACTACTTTTTCATTTACTTTTTGGAATTTTTTTTTTTTTTATTGCAAAGTGCTAAAATAATAATATAATTTTTTCCTGCTCTAGACTAAAAATACTGTCCATGTTCTCATTTTAAAAATTATTTTAAAACTGAATCCACTAACTTTTTCTCCAGCGGCTGATACCCAGAACCCTCCTCTCTCTGTCTCATAAACCGGGACTGGCAAACGGTGCGGGACATGACAGCTGCAGGGGGCCGATAGAAGCCCCAGGTAAGTGTCAGTTTTTTGTTTTTTAAACACTCCACAGAACCCCTTTAAAGCTAATGGGAATTGAAAAAAAACCAAAACAAAACAAGTACTTACAAGGAGAGGTAAGCCTCTGGGTCCTAGAGCCTTCCCGTACCTCTTACGGTGCCCTCGCTGCAGTGCTGGCTGCTCGTTTAAATCCCCAACCAGAGGAGGCGTCAGAAGTCTTTAGGGGGTTGAGTGCTCCTGAAGACAGGCGGCTCCATACTGTGCCAGCGTGAGCGTGTGAGAGAGCGTACCCGGTGCAGGTGCAATACGGAGCTGCCTGTCTTCAGGAGCACTCGAGCTCTTGAAGACTTCCAAAGCCTCCTTCGGGGGCAAGAAGCAGTAAGTATATGACCAATTGGTTGAATACTGCTACCTGGGGTGACATCGCTGGAATGAAGGATCCGTGAGAGCAGCGAGAAGGCTCTATAGGACCCAGAGCCTTCCCTCTCCTTCTTTTTTTTTTTTTTAAGCGGTTCCTATTCACTTTAACCACCTGGGCGTTCTGACTCGGGGGGGGGGGGGGGGGGGGGGCAGGGGAGGACTGGGACCTTTTGGCCTGGGGGGACAACAAAAACTAGAGGCCCGTTTCACGGCATCCCCAGCCCAAAGCCATATCTTTCTTGTGTGCAAATCTTCAAATTGTGATGACTAACAGCCCCAGCCCCACGCACACACACACACGTACACACACACGTATACACACACACGTACACACACACGTACACACACACGTACACACACACGTACACACACACGTACACACACACACACACACACACACACACACACACTATGTACCTGATGCCTAACCCCATTTCTCCGCACAATCTACCTGTCTGTGTCTGATGCCTAACCTTAAAGGGGTTATCAGGCTTTTTTTTTTTTATGAAAATAAGTGCTACTTACCCAGGGCTCGTCCAGCCCCAAGCTCCCAGCATGTCCCTTGCCGCAGCTCTGCAGTCAGCTGTTCGCTGCCGCTGCTTCCCAGCCCCCGGCGATGACGTCAGGCCGACTGCGCCTGTGCGAACGGCGCTATCAATCACCGCCACATGGACCAGAGTGTACTGTGCAGACGCTGAACTACTGCGCCTGCGCAGTACACTCCAGTCCACGTGGCGGTGATTGACAGTGCTGCTCGCACAGGGGCAGTACAGGCCGACATCCAGGTCGGACTGGTGCCATCGCCAGAGACTGGGAGGCAGCGGCGGCGAATGGCTGACTGCAGAGCTGCGGCGAGGGACATGCTGGGAGCGTAGGGCTGGAGGAAGCCCCGGGTAAGTAGCACTTATTTCATTAAAAATGCCTGATAACTCCTTTAAACAACCCCCCCCCCCCCACACACACACACACACAAACCTACCTACCTGGTGATGCCTAACCCCACTCCTGCGCCCACCATACAAACTACTTGTCTGACACCTACCACCCCCCCCCCCCCTCCAACTACCTGTTTGACAGTGCCTAACTGCCTGCCTCCCCCCTCCCCTGCCGCCAATCACACCACAAGAAGAAAAAACGTTCCCCCTCAGGCCAGGGTCAGAATGGGGATGATTATCACACAAAAAAAACTCAGAGGGCACTGGCCTGAGCAGAGAATTGAATTTGACAGCAGTAGCAGGCAGGCAGCAAAGTGTGAGTAACTCAGTGACAAGAAGGGAGAAGAAGTACAGAAACAAAATTTATAAAAACCACCTTCTCCTCTGGCAACCTGGACCCGACCTCCTCTATCCTCCTGTCTCCTCAGTCCTACACCTCCTCCTCCTCCACAGCAGCAAGCAACTATAGGTGGCATCTCCGACTCCCAGCCCCCAGAGTGTCCGACTCCTCCAGCCAGGGCAGCCAGCCAGCCACTCATAGCCACAGCTCCAGGCCCCCAGCCCCCCCAGCACAGAAAGCTGAAGAGTGAGACAGCTCACTCCGAAGACACCTCAGGCACAGCAGCACAGGGGAGGACTGTGTCCGACTCCTCCAGCCAGCCACTCGTAGCCACAGCTCCAGGCCCCCAGCCCTCCCAGCACAGAAAGCTGAAGAGTGAGACAGCTCACTCCGATGACACCGCAGGCACAGCAGCACAAAGTAGGACTGTGTCCGACACCTCCAGCCAGCCACTTGTAGCCGCAGCTCCAGGCCCCCAGCCCCCCACAGCACAGAAAGCTGAAGAGTGAGACAGCTCACTCCGATGACACCGCAGGCTCAGCAGCACGTTGCGGGCGGCAATGGCTCCAGGCGGGGGGCAGAGTCAAGCAGGGTCAACCCACCGGGCCGAAGAGGACCTAAGCTATTTGTGTCCTTGTGCCGCTCACATCCACCGCAGGCGCAGCCACGCACAAGGGCACACCACGGCCGGCCGCCTCAGCCCCTTCTCTGATTGGATACTTCAACTTGCCGGGAAATATCGCGCGAGGTTGCGATCCCCACTGCGAACCTGTCACCTGTGGTATGTCTGCGGCCGATGCGTATAGCAGCGGCTGGCCCTAATTACTTTAGATTTAGGCGGCCCGGGGGGCAATTGCCCCCCGTCCCCCTGGGCCAGTCCTCCCCTGGGGGGGGCTACATGATTCTTCCCTTCCTGCTCCTTCCCTCCTAACCTTGCGATCGCCGCCAGCGATCACGCCCATCAGGAAATCCCGTTCAGAGCAAGATTTCCTGCAGGGCTCCCCCCGTCGCCATGGCGACGAACGGAGTGACGTCATCAGGAACTCCTGATCCACCCCAAAGCGCAGCCTGGCGGCGATTGGCCAGGCTGCGCACAGGGTCTGCGGGGGGCCCTCTTTCGCGTCAGGTAGCGACGGATCGGTGGCAATCTGGGCAAACACGCAGCTAGCAACGTGCTAGCTTGGTGTTTGAAAAAAAATTATCAAAATCGGCCCACCAGGGCCTGAGTGGTGCCCTCTAGTGTCTCTGGACGAGCACAGCTCGTCCAGAACGCTAGGGAGGTTAAAGGGAACCCAAGGCGAGAGTGATATAGAGGCTGCCATATTAACTTCCTTTTAAACAATCCTAGTTGCCTGGCTGTCCTCCTGATCATTTGTCTCTAATACTTTTTAGCCATAGACCCTGAAAAAGCATATGCCGTGCAGGTACTCTGACTCAGCTGACTCAAGTTTTACTGGATTAGCCATATGCTTGTTCCAGGGTTTTGACTCAGACACTACGTATGCACTACAAATGCCAGAAGATCAATAGGACCGGCAGGCAACTGGCATTGTTTACAGGCATAGCCGGGACAAGGTCCTCCAGCACCCAAGGCTGAGACACCAAAGTGCGCCCCTCCATCCCTCCACCCCAGCCGTCACACACTGATTGCTATTAGACTAAGACGAGGCACCCCAGGGCCCCCAACACCTTAATCTCTAGTTATCTGGCTTGTTGTCACTTCCATGTATCTCCTTTTCTTATTTCTTCCTGCTTCAAACACAATTAGGAATGACAGCTGAATGAATTGTGCGCCCCCTCCAACACTGCGCCCTGAGGCTGGAGCCTCTCCAGCCTATGCCTCGGCCCGGCCCTGTTTACAGGGAATTAAATACGGCAGCTTCCATATCACTCTCACCTCAGGTGTCCTTTAATGTCACATTCTGACTTCTTTACTGCTATGTCACATTCATTCCACAAGGTGGAGCACATCTGACTGGGATACATATGCAGAAAGATCACATTTTTAGTTCAGCTGTACAGGGGTTGCTTTTTGTTATTAATGGCAGAAAACAGCGATGCAGGGAAAATATAAATTGCTCAACAAGATGCATTTCAGTTTGCAAGAAAACGTTAAAGCCAATTGTATGCAGCTTGGACCACTCATTCCCAGCTGCCATAGAAATTGCAGTAAGGGAATTGTAAAGGTAGCCATACACTGGTCGATTTGCCATCAGATTCGACCAACAGGTAGATCCCTCTCTGATCGAATCTGATCACAGAGGGATCGTATGGCCACCTTACTGCAAACAGATTGTGAATCGATTTCAGTGAAACCGATTCCCCATCTGCTGAGCTGCCGTTGTCGCGTGTACTCCCCCCGAATACTTTACCTGAAGCCTGGTCCCGGGCGTCTTCCTCGCATCACCTCCCGGCTCCCGGCTAGCATCTTTTCCGCATCACCTTTCGTATCACGACATCCGGCATCCGTGTATAACTTTCTGTCACTCCAGTGACAGCGGAACTTCAAATAGAGCGCCCTCTATTTGTACTTCCGCTGTCACTGCAGTGACACAGGAAGTTATACAAGGATGCCGCCGGATGCCGTGATGCGGAAGGTGATGTGGAGAAGACGCCAGCCGGGAGGTGATGCGGAGAAAATGCCCGGGACCAGGCTTCAGGTTATGTATACCTGTGTCGATCGTACCTCGCTAGCGAGGCGCTCCCTACCCGCGGGCGATCGACGGGACCGATCTATTTCGGGACGAAATAGATCGAAATTTAGCGTTTAGTGTGAACGATGTGACAGCAGATTCGATCCCAGTGATCGAATCTGCTGTCGATCGGCAAGTAACCGGCCTAGTGTATGGCCAGCTTTAGAGTCTCATTACCCATCTCTATCAGACTGCAGTCTGCTGGGGAGAGGACAAGGATCCTGCTGAGACAGTTTACAAATCCATTGCAGTTCACTGACTTTTTCCACATTTTAGGACCTTTTTGTTGTGTTGTGCATCCTGAAAAATAGGATTGCAATGCGACAGTGATTTAAAGTGGCACCACAGTCTGCCTACAGTGCAGCACACAGTCCATAGACTTTATGCTTGCTCCTCCCTGCCTTGTAAAGCACTGCATGCACTGTGTTAGTCCATCTGAAATCGTCGCAAAGCACCACAAACGTACCATTGTGAAAGCCCCCATTGAAATAGAAGCATTTGAATGCAATTATGTTGCCCGCTGCGCCACAAAGCAATGGACATACTGAGAATGGAATCTTAATAGGTGCAGGACCAGATTTACCGTAAGGCACTGTAGACACATGCCTATAGGCGCCTGATGATGGAGCTGCGGCCCACTTTCCTCTGCTAGTGGCTGCCTCCCTCCTTCCTTGATGAGATCTCCCTTCAGTCAGTGACACCTCTAGCTACTTACTACTGAGGTACCTTGAGGGTACCTCAATAGTTTTTTTTGTTTTTTCAAAATATAGGTCTTTTTTATTAATACAAAAAAGAAACAAATAATCACAGCAGCAATCAGATACCACCAAAAGAAAGCTTTATTTGAGAGAAGAAAAGGAGGTAAAAGTCATTTGGGTGCTAAGTTGTATGGCCGAGCAATAAACTGTTAAAGTTGTAAAGTGCCGAATTATAAAAAATGGCCTGGTCATTAGGGGGGTATAAACATCTGAGGCTCAAGAGGTTAAAAGATGTGTGAAGCTGCTTACCTGGGGCTTCTTCCAGCCCCTAGAAGTCTATCTGCTCCGCTGCTGAATTTCCGCTGTCCTCCAGGATGCCGCTGTCCCTTCTGTATGATCGCTGACCCCAGGTGGGTTGTGGGCTTCCTCACCTGCCCAGGCATGCCACGCCTCTTGTGATCAGGCTCCTGTCACTGGGAGTGTTCTGCACTTGCGGCGTTCAAGCCTTTGTGAACTGTGTAAGTGCACAGTGCAAAAAAGAAAGAACAAGAAAGCACATTTCACTTTTAAACTTCTTGATCATCCCTGAGACTTTTGGGAAAATGTTCTGTGGACTAACAAAAAAAGTTGAACTTTTTGGAATGTGTGCATCTCAAGAAATCTGGCATAAAAGTAACACAACAGCATTTTCAGAACAAGAACATCATGTCAAATTACCAGGGGCTTCTTCCAGCCTTGAGAAGTCTATCTGCTCCAGTGCTGAAGTCAAACGTTGTGGTGGCAGTGTGATGGTCTGGGGCTGCTTTGATGCTTTAGGACCGGGACGGCCTGCTGTGATTGATATAACCATGAATTGTTCTCTAAATGAGAATGTCTGGCCATCAGTTTGTAATCTGAAGCCTACATGCACTTGGGTTCTGCAGCAGGACAATGATGCAAAACACAACATCAAGTCCACCTCTGAATGGCTTAAAGGGAACATGAAGTGAGAAGGCTATGGAGGCTGCCATATTTATTTCCTTTTAAACAATGCAAATCACTTGGCAATCCTGCTGATCCTCTGCCTCTCTAATGCAAGGTACATTTTTTCAGTCGATTTTCCGCTCAATTCTCTTGTCTTTTCTTATCAATTTCCATTCACTTCTATGAGAAATCGACTAGAAAAACGATCAGAATTAATGATGGAATTTATCTAATGGAACCATCTATGTAACACAAAATTGTATGATGTGTACCTAGCATAATGCGTTTACCCATAGACCCTGAATAAGCATGCAGATTAGATGTTTCTGGCTGAAGTCAGACTGAATTAGCTGCATGTTTGTTTCATGTATTTGATTCAGAAACCACGGATACCAGAAAGATCAGCAACTAATATTGTTTAAAAGGAAATATTGTAAATATGGCAGCCTCCATCTACCTCTCGCTTCAGGTTCCCTTTAACTAGTTCACCACTAAGGGACCAGAGCAATTTTCACATTACAGCGCTCCTCCCTTTCATTTGCAAATAACTTTATCACTACTAATCACAACAAAATTATCTATATCTTGTTTTTTTCGCCACCAATTAGGCTTTTATTGGGTGGTATGTTTTGCTAAGAATTATTTTCTTCTAACTGCATTTTAATGGCCATGATAGTTTTAAAATAAAACGTGCTACTGTGAATAAAACCCACACATTTTATTTGCCCATTTGTCCAATATGTCCCTAGTACAATATATGGTGTCAATATTTTATTTGAAAATAAAGGTGTATTTTTCAGTTTTGCGTCCGTTTACGACAAGCTTTAAAAAAACAACACTAATATACCCGCACGACATACATATTAAAAAAGTTGAGTCCCCAAGGTAACTATTTATGTATTTTTTTAATGTCACTTTTTTATATACAAACGTTTTATTTTGGTAACTATAGGAGAGTGAGGGAGGTAAGGGGTTAATTTCTTTTTATATATGTAGGTGTAATTTTACTACTTGGCCACTAGATGTCCACCCACTTTATATTCCTGTGTACTGTGAATGCGTGTGTGCTTACTTTCACTTTGTCAATGACTATTGCCATCTCATTGATCCCGGTCATCATTGTTCAAAGCAATTAATTGGATTGGTGAATGGGAACTGTTGTCCCATTCACTAATTAGTGTGTGACGAGAACGCGCACGGGAGCGAGCACAGACACGTGGGGTGGGCAGTCATGGGGAGGTACATATATCTACACCCATGGGACGATAAGTGAAGTCCTGTGGGGCATAGATATACTGCCCGTGGGATGACAGCTAGTTAAAATAAAAAAATGAAGGCTTTGGAGTGGCCTGGTCAAAGTGACGACTGTCACAGTTTCACTTGCGCCCCCCGTGCAATCGCATGGAAATGTGCACGAAGGTATGAGGTAGAGTAATTCTTTAGGCTCCTAGCCTTACTTAACCATTTAAGCCTTCTGGATGTAGAGGCTGCGTCCAAAAGGCCATGTGCGCTCCCACGCACTCCCGGGCCGTGGTTCATTAGCCCAGGGATCAATGAATCGGGACATGGTGCCCGATCATTGATCCCTTTCCCCAGCAGAAAAAGCGACGGCTTCTCTCGGAAGCCTCGCTCTTTCTGTCAGTTACGTCCCCCTACGTCCCTCTAAGTGTATATATTATGCTTAGAGTGATGTAATGTAAACAAGCTCATGGTTGCCATCTTGTGGCCAAATAGTAAAACTTCATATACATGTTTAAAAAAAAAACAAAAAAAAACCCACATATTTACATTAAAAAATTACTATTTACATCCCACCCTCCCAAAAATACCCAAATAAAATGTTTAATTAAAAAAAAAAGCATTACAATAATGATGATAAAAAAGTAAATATTTACCAAAGGGTCTAAACTTTTTAAATATTCATGTAAAGATAAAATATTTCTTTTTTTTTTTTTTTATTATTATCTTGTAAATAGTGAAGGATACAAAAGGAAAAAATGCACTTTTATTTCCAAATAAAATATTGTCGCCATACATTGTGATAGGGACATAATTTAAATTATTAGACAAATATGGGTCTAATTATGAAGGCATGTATTATTTTAAAACTATACTGACCGAAAACTGAGAAATAATGATTTTTTTCAGTTTTTTTCTTATTCTTCCTGTTAAAATGCATTTACAGTAAAGTAGCGCTTAGCAAAATTTACCACCCAAAGAAAGCCTAATTGGTGGTGGAAAAAACAAGATATAGATCAATTCATTGTGATAAGTAGTGATAAAGTTATAGGCAAATGAATGGGAGGTGAAAATTGCTCGGATGCATAAAGTGAAACACGACTGAAGGCTGAAGTGGTTAAAAAACAAGAAAATATTCTGTCAGTCCCAAAACTCTCTGCCCCCATGGCAGGAATATCTTCCTCTGGAGAAGGGGGCAATAAAAACTCCACAGCATTTTCACTTTACATTCATTGTTCTCTAGAGAGAACCCCCTAAACCCTAAACCAGAGGCATATCATGTACTTCAAGATCTACTACAAGGAATCTTGATAAGGGAATGCATGGACTAGAAAACCAGACCCCTGGCCGTAAATTCCTTCTGACCAGGGTTACAGAAATGACTTTTAATTCACCTTGGGATAGATAAAAGAATAGTCAGTTTTCTGTCAATGCTAGTCATGTCAAATTAATCAGATAATTATTAAATATGATTTGAGTGTGGCTGAACCACCCAGCCTGTCTAGCATCTTCCTACACCAAGTTCCAGGGTGCTGAGAAATGGAATATCTCAATGTACCTGTTTTTAGATTCCAATTAAAGCATAGAATGCCAGGAATACGCCTTTATCATTCTCTGATCAATTAACGCCGAGATATGACCATTTCAGATGTTTCATATTCTTTCCTGCCTGACATGACAGAGGGTGAAGCTGGGGGCATGTAGCAGAACGGCCCATCTCTCCTTACAATCTCCACCCTCCAGCAGAGAAAGGGTTTAATGGCTGGACACAGGCTGTAAGAGAGAGAGTCCTTCTTTTGCCATCCATATACCATCTAGGAGAAACTGTTATTCATGGACTTCTATCCACAGAACTTTCCATAATTGGACTATTATATCTTCCGTTTGGACTTACCATCGCAAAGGGCACGGTAATCTGACACAAACTGCTCAAGACATTATACTCAGTTATTTTCACTTTTAATCTTCATTATTGTTACTGTATCGATTTGTTTCAGTTGCAATATTTAGTTTCTGCATTATTTTTTAAGAAAAATTATTAAAAATCATTTGACAAAGTGCTTGTTCTGAAAGCTCTGCAAAGGTTCCCGTCTCCTGTCCTGAGAGAAACGTTACCATAACCGCTTTATTGTTATTTTTGCTGTCTCTAGAAAGCTTGTGGAATTAACACTTTTTCCTACAGGCTTTAGCTAGAGTTAGACATTGCATATTCTCACGTTAAATTGCGAATTGCTGGCAACGACCTGGTCTCTATAGGTGATTACAGATTGTATTGATTGTACATACAATCGAAATTGGGCTGCGTGTGCACTCACCAACCAATCCAAAGGGTTATTTTGCCTGCAGTGCTGACTGCCTTCAGGATTCCCTCAGGGTCTGAGGCTGAATGGTAAACTGCGGCAAAGAGAACAGGAACTGGAGGGTGACTTTGCATTCCGTCACACCGACTTGAATCTAATAGAGGTGCTGTGGCATGACCTTATAAATATGGTTCATTTAATGTTTTCAGTCAACAAGGGAGCATATTCAACAGCTTGAGACATAACATGCTGCAGGCTGCAGCTCAACAAAAAAACACGTTGGCTGGCTAGCTGCGTGTCTGTGACAAGAGACTGCTCACCCTCAGCCAGTTGGCTGTCCTCTATTCCTCCTCAGTCAGGACAGCAGTGTCACCTCCTCCCTTCTGCTGTGTAAGTCAAATGAAACACTGCTGCTCTCCTACCTCCCTCCTCCTCACTCACTGTCAGACTCCTCACACAGCACAACAAGCTGCTTTTCCCCAATGATGACCTCTTCTCTTGCTTCTTCTCTCGCTTCTCCTCCTACTCTGACTGCATGCTGTAGGTGTAAACACACAGTACAGTACAAGCATGCCGCTCCTGTCATCTCTGAACCTGATGAAAGTGTTTCACCTTGCTTCATGAGAGAACCGGCTCTGGGTCAGGTCAGGTCAGGTGTGGGGGAAGCATCTCCATCTCCTGATAGCTCCATGCTAGCACAGATCTCGGAGATACGTGACTGACTTCTCGAAAACCAATTTCTGTGAAAAGAGAGTTGTGTGAGTTATTATTCACCGTTGCTACGAATGAAACTTTCAGAATGCAGAACTATGGCTAAGGGACAGAAATGTTGGCACGTAACGGGATTCAGCAGAATGGCTCAGTAATCACTACGTTTCTTATTAAAGGAGTGGCGCTTCTCCTCCAGATTCCCGACCTCCTAGCTATTGTTTCTGCTGAGGAGGGATTTTCTATTTTCTTTTTAATTCCTTGGAATGGAAGGAGGTAAAAGCAAACACTACGCTGCATTTGGATCCCTTCCCGGATTCTGGTGGCTAAAACCACTCTGACAATTAGCGGGAGGATGTTTGTACATCTTGCGTGTCATAATACAGCGCAGTGTTTGGACATTCGCACTTCAGGGGAGTGTAATTCATAACATATTTTATTTATACAGCTCTGTACTTATTTATTTTAAAATGTGTGGACAGTGCTCTCTCCCCTTCTTCCTCTCCCAGCTCATATTTGCATTCTTTCCAGGGAACTGAAAGGGCTTAAAGCGGATCTGAGTTGAAAAACTAACTATAACAAGTAACTTGTCTATATATCTTAACTAAAGTTTAGATAGTTTACAGAGCAAATCTGGCTGCAAACAGCTTCAACAGTTTATGATTAATTATTCCTGTGATACAATGGGAGCGGCCATGTTCTGTTTGTCACATTACACACAGGCAAGCTGATAGCATCTACAGCCCTCAGTCTGTGACAAATTCACTCCCCTATCCTCCTCCCTTCTCCCCTCTGCCTCTGAAATCTCTGGCTAGTAACCTCCTCCTGCCCAGACTGAGCTCCCATAAGCTCTTGCTACAGTGCCAAGGCACTCTGGAAAGCTGTGGACGAGGCTTGTTTAGTTTATAGGGAGAGTATTAAAACATCAAAAAAAAAAGTATTTGGCTTGAGAAATGCCCTGTAAACTATATGAAAGGAACACAATTATGCAATTAGTAAAAGTTTATCTCGGATCCACTTTAAAGAGGAACTATATCCAAGGATTGAGCGTCATCCCAGTCAGTAGCCGATACCCCACTTTCCCATGAGAAACCGTTACCTTTTCTCAAAAATGCGGCCAAAAATTTCAGAAAATAGCGGATATAAATGTGACGGCTGTCTAAACGTGCAAGCCAAACATAGATCAACAAGAGCCCAATATGGCAAGTATCTTTTCCTGATCAAAATTTATTGGGTAGTAATGATCAATTCTACTAGTTGTCCAACTACATCTCAAATATATTTCAGCAGAAACCTAATGCAGAATGGATTGAACTATTGGACTACGTGCAGCCATAAATTTCTACCCCAACCCCAACATCTTATCAACATTAACCTATTTTGGTTCCTGGATGTAGTTTCTACGTCCAGGAACCATGCGCGCTAGCGCGTGCTTCCGCGGCCGATCGCACGCGTGCACGCGCACTCCCGGCCGCGGATTTGGTAGCCAGGGAATCAATGTATCGGGCTACGGTGCCCGATCATTGATTCCTCTCCCCCGCTGAAAAAGTGACAGCTTCTCTCGGAAGCTGCGCCTTTTCTGGCCGTTCCCTTCCCGATGAGTCACTGTAAGCGTACATGTTACGATTAGAGTGACGTCATGTAAACAAACTCATAGCCGCCATCTTGTGGCCAAAAAGTAATACTACACCTGTAAAAAAAATTCAAATTAACACACATTTACATTATAAATCTATTGTTTACCTCCCACCCTCCCAAAACTACCCAAATAAAATGTTAACTATAAAAAAAAAAAAAAAAACCATTACAATAAAAAAAAAATAACATGTAAATATTTACCTAAGGGTCTAAACTTTTTAAATATCAATGTAAAGATGAAATATTTCTATATTTTTTTTATTTTAAACTTGTAAATAGTGATAGATGCAAAACGGAAAAAATGCACCTTTATTTCCAAATAAAATATTGTCGCCATACATTGTGATAGGGACATAATATTAACGGTGTAATAACCGGGACATATGGGCAAATACAATACGTGAGTTTTAATTATGGAGGCATGTATTATTTTAAAACTATAATGGCTGAAAACTGAGAAATAATGAATTTTTTCCGTTTTTTCTTATTCTTCCTGTTAAAATGCATTTACAGTAAAGTGGCTCTTAGCAAAATGTACCCCCCAAAGAAAGCCTAATTGGTGGCGGAAAAAACAAGATATAGATCAGTGCATTGTGATAAGTAGTGATAAAGTTATAGGCTAATGAATGGGAGGTGAACATTTCTCACGTGAAAACGACGGAACCTGAATGGGTTAAGAAACTTGGTTGTGGGGGTGCCCGATGTATGCTGTGAGATGGTCACTGACTGGACCAAAGTTGTAGTGTTCATGCAAAAAATAGTATAATGGGTCAGCCTACCTTATCAGAGATGACACAGTATCAGTTTAATTAGAAATACTTTTATTAAGCACTAGGACAACACCAATAACAGGAAAAAGTGGAGGCAGTGGGTGCTTAAGATCTATCTTAAAGCAGCCATACACTGGTCGATTATGCCACCAGACTGACCAGCAGATAGATCCCTCTGTGATCGAATCTGATCAAAGAGGGATCTATTGGCTGCTTACACTGCAAACAGATTTTGAAACGATTTTACTATGAAACCGATTCACAATCTGTGGAGCTGCCGTGGCCGCCTTCATACATTACCTGATCCGGCCGGCGCGAGTCCCCCGGTCTCCGCTGTCTCTTCTCCGCTCTGGGCTCCGGCTTCACTTTACTTCCTGGTGACTCCACTCCTCCAATAACTCCACTCCTCCTTGCTGTCAATGGCACTTTATTGGCCGGATGAAGGTGAGATGGTCAGTGCCCATCTCACGATATACATCGGGTGCCTCCCACCACCAAGTTCTTAGCTAGTTACCCTATTGGGTTCAATTGAACTGTTCAATTGTACCTTTATGATCTCCTCATAAAACCCACAATAGTTGTTTCGGGAGCAAGTGACCTACGTGATCATCATCCCAAGGCCGAGTGGGGGTTGGTCTTTCCCCACACGCGCAGAATGTGGTTGCTTGGATTGCAACCCTGACTTGTGAATACCTATCTCATATATCATTACCTCCTGCCGAATATCCTAACATACACTATATTGGGCTCCCAGTTTCCCTGTACTTTTTCCCCTTTTCTATATACACCCAACTCATCAACATTATGTAAACAACAACACATGACCACTATTATAGTCATTGAAGAGACCCGATTGTGCATAAAATTAGGCTGCAGCCTTTTATTGGGGGTATTATAATTTATTGTAAAGTGCCAAGTTATTACACAGCGCTGCACAAGAGATACAGTACTTAACATACAAGGGAGGACATACAAGGAGATCACAACAAAACAATTTTGATTAGTTAACCACCCTGGTGTTCTATTTATTTTGCCAGGATGGCTGCACAGCGTTTTTTTTGTATATTTTTTTTTAAATCATGTAGCTAGCCCAGCGCTAGAAACACGCAGCAAGCAAAGTGCTTGCTGCGTGTTTTAAAAAAAAATTATCAAAATCGGCCCAGCGAGGCCTGAGCGGCGCCCTCCAGCGGTCATTGACAAGCTGAGCTCGTCAATACCGCCAAGGAGGTTAAAGTAATACCTAGGTATAGTTGGAAATGCTGATTTTCAATTCCTCATAAATTCCATTTTCCGAAAATGCCAATACCGGTTCTTGTAGGAGACAAAAAAAGACACAGGGGGAACCCGATCTGGTGTAATATCATCAGATCACCGGAAGGTATGTATAGGTGAAGATAATATCACACAAAAATTGGTTGTTCAACAAGCAACCACTCATCGAGCATGTGGGAAGATACCGTCTTCTCTCGGCCTTGTTTCTGGTGGAAGGGTTGGTCGCAGCTCCGGAAAAAAAGGTTGCACGCTTGGGGGTCATCCAAATCTGCACTCCCCTGCATGGGGGTGATAGGTAACTTAGTTGGAGGTTGGTAGTGCCCGTAGTATTACAAACTGTATCCTATGCTGGATAGCAATGGACTAGGGTGGAAAAGGTAACAGTATTTCTACCTAAGATAAGTGACATTTACACTCAAGGTTATGGTGAAAGCTTCTCAAATTTTATTTTTTTATACCAATACCGTGGCATACCCACGGTTATCCGACTTTCCAAATCTTCTGAATAGTTACTCTAATTGGCTAAATACTTCCGACTCGGAAGCACTGGACCTATCAGAGAATGCAGAATTTTTTTCCATGAAAATCAGATTGCTATGATAATTATAGACCAATCCCAAGACTTGGATACTATTGAGTATTTTTCGAGTCTTCTTATTGGTCTAAAATGTACGTGTTTTTTTTATTCTCACGGGAAATCACTGCATTCTCTGCTTGGTCCGATACTACGAGTATTTCCAATTTTCTGAATTACGAGTAAAAGTCCTTTTTATTTTTTAGTTTAGTTCAGGGGTGCTTTGATGGTATTGCACTGCATTTGTACAAAATTGTGTGCAACCATGCGTTGCTTTACACCACTGAAGCGCAATATAACGTTGGGAACATCAGACAGTGCAGTCTATGCACTTCTGCTATCCCTGCAGATCACAGGGACATACACTGTGCTTTGCTGAAAACGCAATCAGCAAACAAGTGTGGGGGATAATAAGTTTGTGATTTTTCGCACTAAAAATAATCGACTTTCACACTTTCCACACATGTTTGCGGTAAGTTTTCGTGAACTTTCACTTCGGAAAGAAAACTGAGTTTCCTTTTAACCATATTGCAAAAATACAATGTATTTTAGAGAATATTTTCTTGAAATCGAAAACAGCATTTTCGATGCAAAAGCTTGCAAGCAACGTTGTTGGACAGGAAATACCTACGTGAAAATGTGACGTGCTAATGAAAGCAGGTGATTGCTCAGGCCATTGTAGTTATACTTTATAGGATCCATGGCATGTTTCTAGAAATGTTTACATTTGGCTGGACAGCGTAGGCGTCGTGCTATAACTGTTTATGATTAACTAAGGAATGTGCGCAAAGCTATAACCTTGCTTTTACAGTTCTCATGCGGCATCACACAATCAAACAACAAGGACATTTTCCTCTGGATACAGAGAAAGCATCAAGATCCTCCGCAGCTGTTCCATCTCTGTCCAACTTTAAAAGTGTACCTGAAATTAATATAAAGCAAAAATGTATACATACATGGGGCTTCCTCCAGCCCCATTCGGGAATCGGGGCTTAATGCGCATGCGTGGCCCAGGCATGCGCTCGCCCCCTCGCGCTCCCATTGGTAGGGGTGTTCTGCGCAGGCTCCTCATGTGAGCTCCTCTGGAGACAGTCAGTGACATGACTATGGGCCTCAATTCATCATTGTCTTTGAGATAACTTTTTCCAGTTTGTTAAATTACTGAATTCGAAGTTTATCAATTTCTAGTTGTATTTATCAAGGTTTTTAACAATTCGGTAAGCATTCGGTAACGTGTCGATATTTCCATTTTACAGCGGTAATTTAACACACCTTTGAATACTATGTAGCAACATTCTGAATAGGGCTTAACACCTGGACCAGGATTCTGGAAGTGGCTTGGGACAATCCCACAATTTCACCAGCTGCGGCTTGATAGGAGCCTTTTCTAAAAAAATGTAGTGCAGCTAGCAAATTAGTTAACCCTGGCACTGCCTGTGTTCTCTTACAAGATGATTCAAGAGAAATGCAGACTTCCTGGTATAGCAAATAAATCCATTCTCTTGCAAATTGATATGGTTCTAGACCTTATTCTTGCCCTTCTGCGCCTTTGAATCACTCCCAGCTGATACATAACCACTTCAAATGGCTCCATCTTCTCTGTCAGCAATGATCTGACAGGAATAACGACAGAGCAGTGAAGGAGATAACGAATCCTAAATGTAACACTAAACCACGCCCACTTTCATTTTCATGAATTGCACTTTCTTCCGTTTTATCGCATCACTAACGAATGATTACCGAATGCTCGCTAACAGCTGTAGATAACTTTAATGAATCCTGCAATCAACTTATCGAGTTCAGTATTTTACAGAGCTGTCGGTAATTGATTCGATAAGTCTTGATGAATCGAGGCCATACTCTGTAAACTACTGCAGATGATGTCAACACTATACAAATGCATAATAATAATTTCTTTATTCAAGTGTTGATAACATAATCTACAATTGCTGAGATGAAGTTTCCATTTATGACTCAAAATCGGTAATACAAGTACGCTGAATTACCGATCAGAGACACATTTTAATTTATTTTACGCATACTTGAGTATAAGTACACCAACTTGTCTGTTACATAGTTAAAAAGTTTGGGGGAAAAGCAGGTCTGTTAAATGCAGCCTCCCATAACTCGCAGTCCAGATGTTTCTACCCAGAGGAAGCTAAATCATAACATTGGGTCACAGGATTGGTTTTTGCGGGAAGTAAGAGCACATGGCGTATAATAAATAATATTCGCAAAGCTGCTAAGGAATAGGAACGTCACCAGGAAAGCCTGTAAAGATGATGTATTGTTTAAAGGAACACTCCAGCAAAAAAAATAAAATAATAACAGTTAAAATCGGACAGAACCGAACAGGTTTTGGACTAGTCCATCTCCTTATGGGGGATTCTCAGGATTTTCTTTGTTTTCACAAGCATCTCCTTAAGGGCAGTTTAACTGCAAAAATAGTTAGATACTTGCACACTATTACGGCAGTTAGCAGCACGGTGGCGTAGTGGTTAGCGCTCTCGCTTTGCAGCGCTGGGTCCCCGGTTCCAATCCCAGCCAGGTCAACATCTGCAAGAAGTTTGTATGTTCTCCCCGTGTCAGAGCGGGTTTCCTCCTGGCTCTTTAGATTCCTCCCACATCCCAAAAACATACAAATAAGTTAATTGGCTTCCCCCTTAATTGGCCCTAGATTATGATACATGCACTACACGATATAGACATAGGACTATGGTAGGGACTAGATTGTGAACCCCTCTGAGGGACAGTTAGTGACAATATACACTCTGTACAGCGCTGTGTAATATGTCGATGCTATATAAATACTTAGATAAATAAATAATTAAATTGACTTAGCGACTGCTGTTCTGGAAATGCTTTTGAAAACAAAGAAAACTCTGAGAATCCCCCATGAGGAGATAGACTAGTCCAAAACCTGTCAGTTCTGTCAAAGTGTACAAGAGCTGAAGAAATAAGAAGAATCTATACTTACCCGCTGCTCCCTTCAGCAGCATAAACACGTTTGACTCCCTCGCCGTCCTCCTGGTGTTCAGCCGCGATCAGCCCCGGTAACGGGTCCATTCGGGGATGATCGTGGCAGATCGGCAGGCCGTGGGAGGACAGCGAGGGACTGGAGGAAGCAGCGGGTAAGTATTGATTCCTCTTATTTCTTCAGCTCTGGCTTACTTTAAAAGGGGCACTATGGCGTAAAATTTAAAATATATGGAAACATATACAAATTAGAAGTACGTAAAATGAGCCATAAATTACTTTTCTCCTATGATGCGGTCACTTACAGTAAGTAGTAGAAATCTGACATTACAGACAGGTTTTGGACTAGTCCATCTCTTCATAGGGGATTCTCAACATGGACTTTATTCTTTATAGAGATATTCCCTAAAAAGGATTTAAACAATGATGCTGGCCAGCTTCCCTGCTCGCTACACAGTTTTTTGGCAGTTGGACAGAGCAACTGCTATTCACTAAAGGCCCATACTCACGGGGGACGGCCGTCGCCGCAACCGCGTGGCACGCGCGTGTTGCGGCGACAGTTCCCCCGTGTGTATGATGCGCGCGCCCCGAACCGTCGCCCGTCGGAGCTGTCGCCAGGCGATTGACCTGTTCAATCGCCGGCTACAGTCGTCGCCGCAACCTCGCCGGAACTGTCGCTAGCCCCGCATGTGTATGCGGGCTAGCTACAGCTACCCACACACACCACACGGAGCTTCCAGCGGGGGGGAGGAAACTCGGCGACAGCTTCCGCCGCATCGCTAATCCCTCTGCTGCCGTGTGGATGCAGAGGGATTTGGCGACGAGCTGTCGCCGAACTGCCGCCGAACTGTCGCGCACACGCTCCCGTGTGCGGCGACAGCTACAATTGTACCCCCGTGGGTACTTAGCTTAAGAGCTTGATTCACAAAGCGGTGCTAACTGTTAGCACGCCTGTGAAAACCCCCTTAGCACGTCTAAACAAGCTTTTCGCGCATAAAACTTTATGCGCATAAAACTTTACGCGCGTAAAAGTTTACGCGCGCACACTGCACAGAGCGCAGGGCGCTCCGCGCGAAGTGCCCATTAAAGCCTATGGGACTTAGCGCGCATAAAACTTTGCGCGCGTAAAACTTTGCACGCGCAAAGTTAGCGCGCGATCTGATTGAGAAATACGGTGCTAACGTACTTAGCACCCTGGTTAGCACGTTTAAAGACTTTAGACGTGCTAAGTAGGTTAGCACCGCTTTGTGAATCAAGCCCCAAGTGCTTTTGAAAATAAACAAAACCCTGAAAATCCCCTATGAGAAGATGGGCTAGTCGAAAACCTGTCGGTTCTGTCAGATTTCTACTGCCTACTGTAAGTGACAGCAACATAGGAGAAATGTTTTTTTCTGGCTCATTTTACCCTGGAAGAAATGTTCTTCTCATTTGTATATGTTTCCATGTATTTTAAATTTTAAGATTTTCACGATAGTGGTCCTTTAACTGTTTACTTTTGTTTGCTAGAGTGTTCCTTTAATATCTGGGCAGCGCCTCTGTATAGGGATAAACACGCCATATTCTTTACAATCCCACACATACACTTCATGCCTCTCGCAGGCAGACATGTGACCGCTGGTAAAAGCGACACCTGTTAGTGGGTAAGATGTCGTAAAATTGTGATTGGCTGCGCGGTGTCACAGCTGGGTGCGCTGCTGAATTCGCTCTCCTGCACCACAACAACATATGGCGGGGTTATGCATGGGACAGTTCTAGATTGCAGGGTCCCGGGACGATGAATTATAGGGTGTGGACCACTCCTGGCTCAGATTACAGCTGCATTATTCTTTTTTCCTCTGCAGCTATCTCCCTTTCCTCTCCTTCCTTCCAAAGCCTCCCCCCTCCTTCCCCTGTACACCCCTGTCAGCTGCTCCTCCTTCTTCCTCTCTCTTTAACTTTCTCTGCTCTTGCAAAGTTACAAGTCAGTGCAGAGAGGGCAGCAGACTGGAGCTATTAGTGGCAGACACACACAAGGCACTGACAGCCAAGAGTGCTCTGCAGTGACAGGCGAGGGGCAGCCCTTCTGCAGGAAACACTGCTGACAGTTTAAGAGTGACACAGGCGCCTATTTTGTCTGCTGCCAACATGTACCTTACCCCTGGCGGAGCCCCCGATTGGTGCCCTGACCCCCGAGTCCTGAAGGTGACAGTGGGGGGACACTGCGGCCACAGGGAGACCAAGACCGAGGTGTCCAGAGGGGCCAGGAAGTCGCTGGTTTTGCTGGATTTGCTGTGTCTGTGTGTGGGTAAGTGGGATTTAAAATAAGTGTGATATTTCTTGTAGTATGTGTAAAGCTGGCCATTAACGGTACAATATTTTCCTCAGATGCATTCGATTTGCGGGAACGTAAGTAATTTAAAGGTAATTATCAATTGTTCCCATGAACAAGTTGATTAGGACACCTCTCATCAGATGCGATCGTAAAATCTAACATCGACAAAACTTGATAATGCCTGTAATGCCTTCTGGGCTAAAAAAAAAAACCCCTGTCTACATAAATGATAAAATAAATCAGTACTCCGCTCTGTCACCTATAACGTCCTTATTAATGGCACAATTTTTTCTTCAAATGTGATGTTTGACGCACTTGTTATGATTCTTAAGTAATTGAAAGGCAATTATCGATTGTTCCCATAATTCCGATCGACCGTAGAATCATTTCATGTCGATTTTCCTCACACACACTGCAGGGTTTTCTGTACAATCTGATTGAATGATGGCCTCTGAGGAAAATATTGTCCCACTGAAGGTGCCCGTTAATGGTACATTTTTTTCATCAGCTGCAATCTCTCGACACACTTTTATGATGGAATTGTACAGGAAACTGTGCAGTGTGGCGAAAATCGATGTAAAATAATTCTTTGGTCGATCCGAAAGTTGGATTTTACGATCGTAGCTGAAGAGAGAAAATGCCCTGATTGACCTGTTTATGGGAACAATCGATAATTGCCTTCCAATTACTTAAGATTGTAACAAGTGCGTCAAAACATCACATTTGATGAGAAAATTGTGCTGTTTATAAGCACGTTATAGGTGACAGAGCGGAGTACTGATTTTTTTAATCATTTATGTACACAGGGGTTTTTTTAGCCCAGAAGGCATTATAATACACATTAAATCATTTGCATTTTGACTTTTAAACTTTCAATCTCACAATTTTGGCATACATTGTAAGTTTATTTAGAAAAAATATTGATATTAGAGATCTATGAACATTGACAGACATTTTTTGAATATTTTTACAAATTGAATGGCGGTCCATCCATTGTAAGAAATGTTTCATTTGACTATTATAGAATATAATATTATAGCAGTCAGTTATGTTATTGATTTGATTGTATTGTGTGCGTGCGGTTCGGTTGTATGGTCCTACAATATTATTATGTATTTATATAGCACTGACATCTCTTGCAGCACTTTACAGAGTACATAGTCATGTACTGGCTGCCCTCAGAGGAGCTCACAATCTAATCTTACCATAGTCATAGTCTAATGTCCTACCATATTATATCATACCATATTATTATTATATACTGTATATAGCAGTGACATCTTCTGCAGCACTTTACAGAGTACATATTCATGTCACTGACTGTCCGCAGAGGAGCTCACAGCCTAAACTAGCCAGTTTATTGGGAGGAAGAAATGCGATTTTTGTATGTTTTGGGATGTGGAGAAAGTTGGGTCCCGGGAAATAACCGATAGTAGAATATTGATAACATTTAACAATATTCGACTATTTTACACGGTGGTAATTCCGTAAGTAAAATATTGGTAAATGTTACTATTATTTTACTATAGCTGAACCTATTTCTCCCCTCTCCGATGCCTCAACTATCCCCCCTCCCCCCGGGTGCCTAATCCTAACACCCAGCCCCCCCTTCCCACCAATGCCTAACCCTAACCACCCCCCTGCCGATGCCTGACCGTAACCACCGCCATCTGCTGATTCCTAACCCTAACCACCTCCATCTGCTGATTCCTAACCCTAACCACCTCCATCTGCTGATTCCTAACCCTAACCACCCCCCTGCCGATGCCTGACCGTAACCACCTCCATCTGCTGATGCCTAACCCTAACCACCCCCCTGCCGATGCCTGACCGTAACCACCGCCATCTGCTGATTCCTAACCCTAACCACCTCCATCTGCTGATGCCTAACCCTAACCACCTCCATCTGCTGATGCCTAACCGTAACCACCCTCCTGCCGATGCCTGACCCTAACCACCTCCATCTGCTGATGCCTAACCCTAACCACCTCCATCTGCTGATGCCTAACCGTAACCACCTCCATCTGCTGATGCCTAACCGTAACCACCCTCCTGCGGATGCCTAACTGTAACCACCCCCCTGCCGATGCCTGACCCTAACCACCTCCATCTGCTGATGCCTAACCGTAACCACCCCCCTGCCGATGCCTAACCCTAACCATCTCCATCTGCTGATGCCTAACCGTAACCACCCTCCTGCGGATGCCTAACTGTAACCACCCCCCTGCCGATGCCTGACCCTAACCACCTCCATCTGCTGATGCCTAACCGTAACCACCCCCCTGCCGATGCCTAACCCTAACCACCTCCATCTGCTGATGCCTAACCGTAACCACCCCCCTGCCGATGCCTAACCAAAACCACCTCCACCTGCTGGTGCCTAATCCTAACCACCCTCCTCCTCCTCCTCCTGCTCATGGTGACTGGATGGTGTAATGGTTAAGGGCTCTGCCTCTGGCACAGGAGACCTGGCTTTGAATCTCGGCTCCTCCTGTTCAGTAAACCAGCACCTATTCAGTAGGAGACCTTGGGCAAGTCTCCCTAACACTGCTACTGCCTATAGAGCGTGTCCTAGTGGCTGCAGCTCAGGTGCTTAGCGTCCGCCAGGGGAAAAGCGCAATATACATGTTCTGCGTTTGTGTGCTGATGTCTAACTCTAACCACCCCTCCTAATGATGCCTAATCCCCGTCCCAGATACTTAACCTTAACCCCCCTCCCCCTTCTGACGCCTAACTCTTAAAGGACCACTATCATACAAAAACTAGACAGTTAAAATCTGACAGAAGCGACAGGTTTTTGGCCAGTCCATCTCCTCATGGGGGATTCTCAGGGTTTTCTTTGTGTTCAACAGCATTTCTTCAACAGCAATTTAACTGCCAAAATAGTAAGATACCAGCCAGCCTCCCTACTCACTTGCACACTATTTTGTTACTTAGACTTTGCAACTGCCGCTCAGGAAATGCTGTTGAAAACAAAGAAAACCCAGAGAATCCCCCATAAGACTATGGACTGGCCCAAAACCTGTCAGTTCTGTCAGATTTTAAATGCCTACTTTTTTTGCGATAGTGACCCTTTAAGCGCCCCCCGCCACAAAAGAAACATACAGGAGGCACCAAGGGAAGTTTGGGTGCTGCCATAGGCACCAATCGTAGACCAGAGCACACAATAAATAGCAGCGGATGAGGCCGTCCGCCCTGCAAACTGCGGCAACATATGGTGGTACCTAACCTTCTTCTGTGGCGCCTCTGGTGCCCAAATTTCCTGCTTCCATTTTTACCACCTTTTAAAAGCACCAAGTGGTCAACCACAAGGCCTCTTCACTGCTGAAGGGTGTTTAAACACAGCAACTTGCAAAGTTCATTTTTTCGGCATCACCCTGCAGCAGACACATATATGGGCCAGGGATTGCATATTTCGAGTAGCTGCTACAATGGACACATACCTACTCTTCCTGTACAGTGACCGGTCTCAGCGAGCAGCCTGAGCTCTTGTTCTTGGTAAGGAATGCAGGAAGACTGATTCCCAGGTGCTGGATTGCAGGCATTGTGCAGGGAAGCGTAGTAACCATAGTAACCAGGGTCACATTCGATTTAAAGGTTCGGAGAGGACGAGGGCCGCGGGGCAGGAGCCGGAGAGGTGCACCGGGTGACATGTCTCATGTAGACGGGCCGGGAACAGAATAATAATGAGCACAAACTCTGAAGACAAAAGTGCAGCGCACACAGCAAGCTTCCTGAATTACAATCATTCTACAATGAATGGCAGTTAGATTATACAGAGAGTGCACTGGACTTACATGCAAACCATGTCCAACTGAATTAGTTGGCCCAGGGCCGGTCTCTCACAACTCCCTGAGGGAAACAAAACTTTGGTGCTCCCCCTCCAGATTATGACTCCCACACCGACGAACAAGTGAAAAATAAGCATGGGCCATATTCGCCTGAAGTGCCTCCCAGTAATAGGTAGCCAGTGGTGCTGCCCAGTAATAGATAGCCAGGGGTGCCCCCAGAATTAAGTAGCCAGAGGTGTCCCCCAGTATTAGGTAGCTAGAGGTGTCCCTAATTATTAGGTCATCAAAGGTACCCCTGGTATTAGGTAACTAGAGGTGTCCTCCAGTATTAGGTAGCCAGAGGTGCTCCCTAGTATTTGGTAGTCAAAAATATTTCCAGTATTAGGTAGCCAGATGTGTCCCCCAGTAAAAGGTAGCTTGATGTGTCCCCCAGAATAAGGTATCCTGATTTGCCCCAGTATTAGGTAGCCAAAGGTGTTAGTCTTGACCTTACCCAGACTACTTTTAAAGGGTGATTTCACTTCTATAAACGAAATGGGTGTTGTGTTTTTGGAAAAAGTGTTAATACTCCCTGCTAAAAGTCACAGCGTAAGACTCCACATCCCTACCCACCTAGCCTTTAATTTGGAAGCAGCAGTCACTTTAAATATAGCAAGCATTCCTTTCTTGGGGAAATATAAAAAATATTACTCACAAACCAGGGCTACTAATTAGGCAACCACTGTCAAAGCAGGTGGGGAGATAGTCCCGACCCCACTCAGGATCAAAAAGTCACTCTCTGTAGTAGAAGAAGGAAGGGTACAACCCTCCACCAAGGGTGGACCCGATGTAGATAATAGGACAACAGAGGAGCCAACAGGACAAAAAAACACCAAAAGAACCTAAAAACCCATCTTGGTAATAGAGGAGGCAGTGGTGGACTCACCCCCTCCAAGCAGAGCATACAACTGTGGATTTTCAGTCAAAACAATTTTATTGGATACTCCAAATAAAGTGCAATGCGTTTCACTGGGTACAAACCCGCTTCATCAGGCAACAACAGATAGGAGCAAACAGCATCTGCCAGTATCATCAACACTGAGCACCTCACTGGGAGGTGCTTTTTAAAACGCTAGAAGCTTCTGAGCGCTTTTTAAAATGCTAGAGCTTTGAAAAGCGCTTGGCTAATATATTTGAATGTGATGGAGCACACCAGAGCGATGTGATTTTTTTCCCAAATGTAAACGTGGGCCCTGCAGCATTTCTGCTGATTTCTGAGAAGATTCAGCCTCAATGTTGAGTATAGGAAAGTGGAAAATCGCTCTAAAAAGTGCAAGAACAGAGCGATTTTCCAAGCGTTTTTTTTTGTTTGTTTTTTTTTCAAAAGCTGTACACTTCCAGCTCTACTGTACAAAAAAATAAAAAATTGCTACACCAAAACACTCCAAAAACCGCTAGGCATAACTAGAGAATCGCAAAGCACATGCCAAAAATCGCTTACAAAACTCACTTCTGAAACGCTGAGCGTTTGCAATTACGCCAACACTTTTAGGAGTGCACTGGCCCTTAGGCCTCTTTCACAGTGGGACGTTGCGTTTGATGTGACGTTGAAGTCGCACAACGTGCCCCTAGCGCAACGCATGTTGGTTTTGAAGTTGGACGTTATTTTAAACTGCGTTATGCGTCTCTTGGTGCGCCGTTTTCGTCTCATACTGATGGAACGAAAACGGCGCATGCGTCACATTTAAAAAAAACAAAAATCATTACTGAGCATGTGCAAACAGTCCAACGCAGCTAATAACGTGTATAACGCACAGCATGCAGCACTTTCTAATAACGCTACACGTTACACACAAATGCAACGTGTGCACTGTGAATGTCGCACAGACTTTTTATATCGTGCGACTTTAACGTCACACTGTGAAAGAAGCCTTACAGGTACAGAGAAAGAAGAACAATCAACTTTACTTTCACTTTGATTTCAGCAACCTGCATATCTGAAACACATAATGATTTGCCATGGAATTCATCCTGTAGGTAATCTCTACTTATGGCTGTTTCCAAAGTTTGTAGTGACATGATGGGGTAAACTGGTGAAGGGGTCATTTCTGTATCATCTACAGACCTTTGCCAGTTCACTGTGTACTGGGTGCTGAATTAGGTAGCAGAGTCTGGATAAAGGTGGCCATACACTTATAGATTTTGCAGCAGATTCGACCATCAGATTGATTTCTGGCAGATACCTGTCAAGTCGAATCTGACAGAAATCTATCTGATGTGTGCCACACACTAAAAACAGATTTCCAATAGATTTCAGAATGAAATCTATTGGAAATCAATCTAAATGCATTATTGGACCATTAGAACCAATGCAACTCTATGGGCCATTAATCTGCTGCCAGCAGCAGATCGACCTAGATTTTCCATCCTGTCAAATAGATCAAATCGATCGAAATCGGCCACAAATTGATCGGTCTATAGATTTGATAGAATCGATTTCTGATCGATTGATTCCATAGAATCAATCGATGGCTGGAAATGACAAGTGTATGGGCTCCTTTACTGTGGATTGGCCTACTTCACATTGGTTTCTGATGGAGGAACTACTGCTCAGTACTGTTTGTGTGGAGTAGGAACCATGGGGAAAGCATGCGGTTAGTTTGATCAGGTGGTACATTTGTCAGACTCTGATTGGCTGTGATCACTTCCTGCAGAGAAAACACATGATTGTGACAAGCAAATCAGAGCCTTAGAAATGTATCACATGCTTCTCCTTGAGTTTTGCTACACACAACAAACTCTAGTGCATTTATCATCCATGGCAACCAATAATGGACTCTTCCTTGTGACAGCCAGTTGTAATTTCTTTGCGAATTAATGTCCCCTCTTTCTCTTCACAGTGTCCATCCCATTCCTGATCTGCGAGTTGGGCATTGTTCCTCCAGTACACCGAGGGTTCTTCTGCGATGACAACAGCATCCGTTTCCCAGCAACCCGAGAAGAGACAGTGAGTGACACCATGCTGATCAGCCTGGGCATCCTCATCACTGCGGTCGCTGTAAGTATCTCTCTCTCACACTCTCCATCTCTCTCACTAATTTAAAGGGGACCTGAACTCAGAACTTCCTCTCTGCTCTAAAAGATAAGCAACAGCATAATAACCTTTAAAGAAAACCATTTCTTTGTTACAGCTTACAGGACTCCTGCAGTAAATCTGCAGTGTGTCTACTTCCTGCATTCATGGAAGCAGAGAAAGGGTTATTATCCTGTGTTTACATATTAGCTGTGTCTGCCAGGACTGCTGAATTTCCGTGCTAAGACAACTGAGAGATCAAATTACACTTGTGATTACTGACAGATGAGGGAGAATTAGACAGGCTAAACTCTCTAAAAACACACAGGGGGAATGTCTCACTGTTTTTCCCTCTGTCCTGTGCAAGAGTTCAGGTCCACTTTAACACACTGGAATGTTTCAGTAACTTTTGATCAGATTGTCGTGTTTGTGTGTAGTTTAGTTTCATGGTAGTTTGATTGCTTCCATTGGGATAACTGATAATGATCAATATTGCCAGAGAAATCCTCTCCATACCTCTGATTTCTCTCTGCATCTCTGGGTGTTTGCTATCTGTCCATCTCTACCTTGCGCTCTGTTATTGCTGTCTTTCTGCTGTCAGTTGCTTGCTCTCTCTTTACCTGTCTCCCTCTTCCTTTCTCTCTGTGTCCTTCTCTCTGTTTCTCCATCTCGCCTCCCTCTATCAGCAGTATTGTCTTCTCTTCCAATTCCTGTTACAGACCCTCTTTATTCTCTTTTCTGCTGTTCCGTTTTCTCTCTCTCCCATCACTAACTTCCTACTGTATACACTTTACTTTGCCTGTCAGTCCATATTTCTTATTATCTTTTTCTCCCTTCTAATACATCTTTCTTTTTTATTTTCTCATTCCCTTTGCTTCTCTCTCTCTCTTTACCCTTCTCACTCCTTTACATACTTTTTTTGTAATACCTTTTTCATTGCTAATAATAGTTTATTTGTTTTCTCCTTCCTCTTTCCACTGGGTCTCTCATTTCCTTTTTTTTAATTATGTCTCTGTATGTCTCTTATTTTCATAACTACTGTGTGTCTGCCCCTCTGTCTCTTTCTCACGCTCTCATTCCAACTCCTCCCTCTTCTTTTCTTCCATTTTCTCCTTTCTTTTTTTATCTCTCTCCCACTCTTTGAGGACACATCTCTCCTCCTGCATTCCCTCTCATCTCCTCCACCTGCAGCCTGTCTCTCTCCTGCATTCTCTCTCCTCCACCTGCAGCCTGTCTCTCTCCTGCATTCTCTCTCATCTCCTCCACCTGCAGCCTGTCTCTCTCCTGCATTCTCTCTCCTCCACCTGCAGCCTGTCTCTCTCCTGCATTCTCTCTCATCTCCTCCACTTGCAGCCTGTCTCTCTCCTGCATCATCTCTCTCCCTCACCTCCACCTGCAGCCTGTCTCTCTCCTGCATTCTCTCTCCTCTCCTCCACCTGCAGCCTGTCTTTCCTGCATTCTCTCTCCTCCACCTGCAGCTTGTCTCTCTCCTGCATTATCTCTCCTCTCCTCCACCTGCAGCCTGTCTCTCTCCTGCATTCTCTCTCATCTCCTCCACCTGCAGCCTGTCTCTCTCCTGCATTCTCTCTCCTCCACCTGCAGCCTGTCTCTCCTGCATTCTCTCTCCTCCACCTGCAGCCTGTCTCTCTCCTGCATTATTTCTCTCCCTCTCTGTCTCTCTCCTCCCCTTTCCACATCTTGTTTCCAGCAACTGTTTACCATGCAGGCAATCTAGGCAGGTGTCCAGGGCGCCACCACTTAGAGGGTTTCCTCTCTTTGAACACTCCGCCTTAAACAAGTGTTATCCATTTGTCATTCCATAAATACTTCACTTCATAAACCCTAATTGTAAACAGGTCAGTATAAATAGAATGTCCCACAATGGCTAATATTATCCTCAGCACAAGCGAGTGATTCTGTCCCCCTTCCTCCTTTCTGTGTAACACTTGAGTGGTTGTTTGCGGAGTCTTGGCCCGCTGCCACTTGACAGACTCTCATGATGTTTTTTCCGCCCCTGGCAGATCGTCCTCGGGGAATGTCACCGGGTCAACAAGCAGCGCAGGTCGCAGGCCAGTCCTAGGGAGGGATATCTGTCCAGCATCTACCGCCAGATTCTACCCTTCTTGTTTGGCTCCGCACTTGGACAGTCGTTGACGAACGCGGCCAAGCTGAGCGCGGGTCGCCTGAGGCCGAACTTCCTCGATGTTTGCCAACCGGAGCGGCTCAATTGTTCGGTCGGATTCATAGAGGATTATACGTGTACGGGGAGCCCCAGCGCTGTCACTGAGGCCAGGTGAGATTATACACACTAACTAATAATCATAATAATATTTCCACTAACAAAAACTTGTGGAGAGTGACATCATTAGCTGAACAGACACTGCAACCAATAGGGTCACTTCCACAAATGGTATGATGGATAGATAGCTCAAAGGACCACTATCTCTTACAGTAGGCAGATATTGGACTAGTTTATCTCCTCACGGGGGATTCTCAGTATCTCCTTTATGTTTCACAAAAGCAATCCCTGGAAAGGTCTGACTCCTATATAGAGATGTCTATCATATTATTATTAGGTATTTATATAGCACTGACATGTTCTGCAGCACTTTACAGAGTACATAGTCATGTCACTGACTGTCCTCAGAGGAACTCACAGTTTAATTCTACCATAGCCACCGTCTAATGTCAAACCATAGTTTGGGGAAAACCAACATTTTGACCAATACCAGTTGCCTGGCTGCCCTGCTGGTCTATTTGGCTGCATAAGTGTCTAAAAAACACCAGAAACAAGTATGCAGCTAATCTTATCAGATCTGACAATAATGTCAGAAACACCTGTTCTGATGCATGCTTGTTCAGGGGCTATGGTTATAAGTATTAGAGGCAGAGGATGAGCAGTATAGCCAGGAAACTGGTATTGCTTAAAAGGAAATAAAAATGGCAGCCGTATTCCTTGTTACAGTTGTCCTTTAAAGAGAATCTGTATTGTTAAAATCGCACAAAAGTAAACATACCAGTGTGTTAGGGGACATCTCCTATTACCCTCTGTCACAATTTCACCGCTCCCCGCCGCATTAAAAGTAGTCAAAAACAGTTTTAAAAAGTTTGTTTATAAACAAACAAAATGGCCACCAAAACAGGAAGTAGGTTGATGTACAGTATGTCCACACATAGAAAATACATCCATACACAAGCAGGCTGTATACAGCCTTACTTCTGAATCCCAAGAGATCACTTGTGTGTGTTTACCTTCTGTCCCCAGCTTCTCTCATGCACTGAACATTACAGGCTTCCTGCAGACAGCTCTGCCTATGTCCTTAATTCCTCAGTATGTGACAGACCAGCTCCTTTCACAGCCTCCAGAGGAGGATTTTTATCCAGCTCTCTTCTATCACTGATAAGATAGCAGAGAAGCTGCTGGCTTATGTAAATAAAACACACACTGGAGTGTGCATAGAGGAACAGTTCAACACTGAAGAACTTGGCAGCCTTCCAGACACAGGCCGACAAGTCTGACAGGGGAAAGATACATTGATTTATTACAGAGATGGTTATAGTAGAAAGAGCTACAGTAAGCCAGAACACATAAGAATAGGTTTAGGAACTTGTAGGATAGTAGAAAACACGTTGTAATTTTTGTTACAGAGTCACTTTAAATATGCATGCAAGCCAGAACATTCACATCTCATTGTCCATGTTTACTCCTTGCCTAAGCGTCCATACCCAATGCCTGATACACGCGGTACGATTTTCCGTGCGATAGATGGATCCGATTGATAAAATCCGCAATGTCTGATATTGCTCCCGATCGTTTCCGCGCTCAATTTCTCATAGCGGTGAATGGAAAAAGATAAGAAAAACTAATGAAGATAAGAGAATTGAGTGCAGAATCGTGCGGGAAAAACAATCGGGTCGCAAAATCACACGGAAAATCTTACCGTGTGTACCCAGCATAAAAGCCCAGCGTTCTTCATAGGACCGAATAGGAGTCATCAGCACTTGGTTGTGGGCGGGGACTGTACCTGGATTGTCAGTCACTCTGAAACCAGTATAGTGTCCCTTTGTGACAGCGTCAGTCGTGAAGCAAGGATAGGCGAGGAATGCGGACCCCACCGGGGGGCGGCGGAGAGCCTGGCCTGCACATACATTGACTTGACTCTTTACATTGTGTTGGCTGCGACCGGGGGGGCCCCCCATTACCCACGGTTCATAATGACAGTCGAGTCTTTGTCTAAACAACACACAAGACTCTGTTCAGCCAATACGCCGGGATAAACAAAGAACAACGGGTTATTTTTAGTTGACATGTTGCGGCGGAGTCGAGCCAAAATGCACATCTTGCATTGATATCCAGAATCCCCGGAGGCCGAGATTCCAGAGAAATCACGAAGCCACTTCCCCCTCCTCTACCCCCTGTAGACCACACGGCTATACGTTACAGGATCCCGCTCATAAAACTCTCATGTTCTGGAGACCTTCTGATTCCAGCTAAAACCATTTCTCATCCTTTACTGGGAGCTCTGGAAACCCTAATTGTTGCCTGAGTCATACTGGGAATAGTGATAGAGAGAGAGAGAAAAGTTAGAGAACTTCCAAGTAGCAGCAGCTGAGGAACTTCCTGCCCTGCTGCTGTGATGGTAAAATATGGTATTGATTCATTAGAGTAAGAATGCTGCAGAGGTTTTCCCCTAATGGGCTCTGATAATGGATAGCTGCAGCCACGAAACCTTATTCAGCCCTGAATCACGTCCAAAGACAAAGCAAGACGTTTTACCGGGTCTCCAGTGTGTGTTTGGCTTGGGCTCCGGTGGTTTGGGCTTCATCATCGCTTTTCGTCAGAATGGTTCACGTTTGTTTGAACTTTGGACTCTGCAGTGCTGTTTTCAGAATCAGAATCAACTTTATTTGCCAAGTACGATCAATTATTTATGGTCCACACGGCATTTTGACAATATTGAACAAGTTGATGAAATAATACAGACAAAGACAAAAGGGGGCTTACAGCAGGAGATACAGTACATACACACAGGACTGAAAAGCTAGAGAGTTATACTTAAGAGGGTGTTAAGAGTTCAGGAGAAGGACCGCTTGGGGGAAGAAGGCGTTCCTGTGCTTGGTATTACTGGTGGAGATGGTTCTGAGGCGGCGGCCATAGGGGAGACGGGTGAAGTAGTGCCAGCCGGGGTGGGAGGGGTCCTTCAGTATCTTTTTTGCCCTGGACTTCAATTGGGCAGTGTGTACGAGGTCCAGGGGCGGTAGGGGGTAACCCAATGATCCTATCCGCAATATTGATAACTCTTTGAAGTTTAAGCCTGTCGCTTGCGGATGTGCCTGCGTACCAGACGATAATGGAGGAGCATAGGATAGACTCGATGGTGGCAGCGTAGAAGCAAGTCAACCGTTCCTGCGGTATACTGAACTCACCTCCTGTAGATGGGTTGTGGGTGTAGGCCAGCTGTCCATCACATTAGAACCATATGTTGGTTCTTTTGGATTTCCAGAAAACTTATGATGATTTTCATGCTGTAATTGTTTACCCTTCTAGTCCCTGACAGTGCCTGGCTGTCTGTACATTGGAACAGATAAACCTCAGTGGCCTTCTACAAAGCATGATGTACCACTAAAATCATCAGGATTATGTTTCTCTAGAATATGACTTAAAGGACAACCGAGGTGAAAACAAACTGATGAGATAAACAGTTGTATCTGTCCTCCTACTCCTAAAAAATGCCTTCTGTAGATATCCCATTTTATTTTATATTTAACCACCCTGGCGTTCTGATAAGATCGCCAGGGCGGCTGCGGGAGGGTTTTTTTTAAATAAAAAAAAAACTATTCCATGAAGCCAACTGAAAGTTGGCTGCATGAAAGCCCACTAGAGGGCGCTCCGGATGCGTTCTTCTGATCGCCTCCGGCGGCCAGAAGTAACACGGAAGGCCGCAATGAGCGGCCTTCCGTGTTTCGCTTACCTCGTCGCCATGGCGACGAGCGGAGTGACGTCATGGATGTCAGCCGACGTCCTGACGTCAGGCGCCTCCGATCCAGCCCTTAGCGCTGGCCGGAACTTTTTGTTCCGGCTACGCTGGGCTCAGGCGTCTGTGGGGAACCTCTTTCGCCGCTGCACGCGTCGGATCGCCGCGCTGCGGCGGCGATCAGGCAGCACACGCAGCTGGCAAAGTGCCGGCTGCGTGTGCTGCTTTTTATTTCATTAAAATTGGCCCAGCAGGGCCTGAGCGGCAGCCTCCGGCGGTGTTGGACGAGCTGAGCTCGTCCAGACCGCTCAGGTGGTTAAATCTACTTTTTAAGTTTTTACTATTCCATTGTCCCTACTCAATGACACATTCATTGAAGTATGCCAGAGCTAAAATGTATTAACAATTGACCCTTTTTATCTCTTTCCTGCCCTCAGAAGCCATTTTCTGCCAGAAAATTGTTTTATGGCTGTGATTCCTTATCACTGAGAGTTATGCTATAGTCCGACCTGGTCCCGACCCAGACAAAAACTGTCACTTGCATACCTGATGTTTAACTTTTCAGACAGCGAAAGAAAAAATGGAGCACAGCCTAGTTATTTGTGTGCTAGGCACTGTACATACCCATGTCTATCTAGTCATGTCACATGTCACCTCGGGTGTCCTTTAAGAGAGAGCTCTGAATATAGTCTTTGGTTGAAAACATAGTTTTTAAAGTAACTAAGGGTTTTACATTGCAAGAGACTGGCAGATTTCTACACCACTTGTTCTTCACATCAATGATCAATGGTGCCCATCAATGATCCAATTTCATGGACTCTGGACCGTCCGAGCCAATTGTTGAGATCAATCGGAAGTAATCGTTCTGGACACCAATGGAGGGTAAAATGATAAGCAACCCAATCAGACAAAAATAATCATTCTGAGATTCAAATCGATGGAATGATTGATAAAACAACATTAACCAGCTTAGCGGTATGGACGAGCTCAGCTCGTCAATGACCGCCGCGCTGGATTGCTCTGGCCCTGGTGGGCCGATTTTCACAATTTTTTTTAAAACACACAGCTAGCACTGCGCCGATGCGCCGCTTCCCACCGCATTACAGACCCCTGCGCAGCCTGGCCAATCAGCTCCAGGCAGCACTAAGGGGTGGATCGGGACTCCCTCCGACGCCATGACGTGGATGACGTCATCCCGATCATCGCCATGGCGATGGGGGAAGTTAAACAGGAAATCCCGTTCTGAACGGGATTTCCTGTTTGCTCTGAACACCGTAGGCGATCGGAAGGGGTGGGGGGATGCCGTTGCACAGCGGCTATTATGTAGCTAGCTACATGATTTAACAAAAAAAACATTTAAAAAAAGGTGCTGCGCCGCCGCCCTGGCCGTTCTAATAGAACGCCAGGGTGGTTAATGACACCCGATCCAATCAATTGTACGGTCGATTGTTCGGGAGACTATTGTACCATTAATGAGCACCTTAAGGGTGCGTAAACACATCTAATTTTGATTAGCCAATTTTCCCACCTCCATGAAGTATGAGTGCTAACAGATTTTGAATACTGTGAACCGATAAAATTGGCCAATCAAAATTGGATGTGTATATACATTCTTACCATCAAGCATAAGAAAAAGCCACTTCCTGATGCCTAAACTTACATTTACAGTGGTGTGAAAAACTATTTGCCCCGTTCCTGATTTCTTATACTTTTGCATGTTTGTCACACTTAAATGTTTCTGCTCATCAAAAACCGTTAACTATTAGTCAAAGATAACATAATTGAACACAAAATGCAGTTTTAAATGATGGTTTTTATTATTTAGTAAGGAAAAAACCTCCAAATCTACATGGCCCTGTGTGAAAAAGTAATTGCCCCCCTTGTTAAAAAATAACTTAACTGTGGTTTATCACACCTGAGTTCAATTTCTGTAGTCACCCCCAGGCCTGATTACTGCCACACCTGTTTCAATCAAGAAATCACTTACATAGGAGCTATCTGACACAGAGAAGTAGACCAAAAGCACCTCAAAAGCTAGACATCATGCCAAGATCCAAAGAAATTCAGGAACAAATGAGTACAAAGGTACTGTAAATGAGATCTATCAGTCTGGTAAAGGTTATAAAGCCATTTCTAAAGCTTTGGGACTCCAGCGAATCACAGTGAGAGCCATTATCCACAAATGGCAAACACATGGAACAGTGATGAACCTTCCCAGGAGTGGCCGGCCGACCAAAATTACCGCAAGAGCGCAGAGAAAACTCATCGGAGAGGCCACAAAAGACCCCAGCACAACATATAAAGAACTGCAGGCCTCACTTGCCTCACAAGTGTTCACAACTCCACCATAAGAAAGAGACTGGGCAAAAACAGCCTGCATGGCAGATATCCAAGGCGCAAACCACTTTTAAGCAAAAACAACATTAAGGCTCGTCTCAATTTTGCTAAAAAACATCTCAATGATTGCCAAGACTTTTGGGAAAATACCGTGTGGACCGACGAGACAAAAGTTGAACTTTTTGGAAGGTGCGTGTCCTGTTACATCTGGCATAGAAGTAACACAGCATTTTAGCTAAAGAACATCATACCAACAGTAAAATATGGTGGTGGTAGTGTGATGGTCTGGGGTTGTTTTGCTGCTTCAGGACCTGGAAGGCTTGCTGTGATAGATGGAACCATGAATTCTACTGTCTACCAAAAAATTCTGAAGGAGAATGTCCGGCCATCTGTTCGTCAACTCAAGCTGAAGTGATTTTGGGTGCTGCAGCAGGACAATGACCCAAAACACACCAGCAAATCCACCTCTGAATGGCTGAAGAAAAACAAAAAGAAGACTTTGGAGTGGCCTAGTCAAAGTCCTGACCTGGATCCTATTGAGATGTTGTGGCATGACCTTAAAAAGGTGGTTCATGCTAGAAAACCCTCAAAAAAAGCTGAATTACAACAATTCTGCAGAGATGAGTGGGCCAAAATTCCTCCAGAGCGCTGTAAAAGACTCGTTGCAAGTTATCACAAACGCTTGATTGCAGTTATTGCTGCTAAGGGTGGCCCAACCAGTTATTAGGTTCAAGGGGCAATTTCTTTTTCACACAGGGCCATGTAGGTTTTGAGTTTTTTTTCTCACTTAATAATAAAAACCATCATTTAACACTGCATTTTGTGTTCAATTATGTTATCTTTGACTAATAGTTAACAGTCTTTGATGAGCTGAAACATTTAAGTGTGACAAACATGCAAAAGAATAAGAAATCAGGAAGGGGCAAATAGTTTTTCACACCACTGTATTTCTCTCTGCATGGAGTTTGTATATTCTCCCCGTGGTAGTGTAAGTTTCCTCCAGGCACCTTCAGCTTTCCTCAGACATCCCAAAAACATGGTACGTTAACTGCCCCCCGCCCAACAATTGGCCTTAGACTATGACAGGGACACTAGACTATGACTATGGTAGGATTAAGGTACCCAGCCGATTTGACCAATTTCATGTATTATGAGAGCCAACAGATTTTGAATACTTTGAACAGATTGTGAAGGAAAGACCTCATACTACGGTAGTAGTAAAATTGGCCAGTCAAGATTGGATGTGTGTATGGTAGGCACTCCTCTGAGGACAGTTAGTGACATGACTATGTACTCTGCAAAGTGCTGCAGAAAATGTCAGTGCTATATAAATACATAATAATAATATGGTAGAACATTAGACTATGACTATGGTAGGATTAGATTGTGAGCCGCTCTGAGGACAGTCAGTGACATGACTATGTACTCTGTAATGTGCTGAGAAGATGTCAGTGTTATATAAATACATAATAATAATATGGTAGGACATTAGACTATGACTATGGTAGGGATTATTTAGATTGTGAGCTCCTCTGAGGACAGTCAGTGACAGGACTATGTACTCTGTAAAGTGCTGCAGAAGATGTCAGTGCTATATATATATACATAATAATAATATGGTAGGACATTAGACTATGACTATGGTAGGATTAGATTGTGAGCTCCTTTAAGGACAGTCAGTGACATGACTATGTGCTCTGTAAAGTGCTGCAGGAGATGTCAGTGCTGTATAAATACATAATACTGTATAAATGAACACACATGACTTGCACAGTGTAATCAGCATAGTCGGATCCCCATGGTACTGCAGAAACCAGGCCGGTGTAATCACTGAGTGAGTCACGACATGTGGTGAAAGGCAGCAGTGAGGGAAGCGCAGTTCGTCTCTTGTGTGTTTCCTGCCTCACTAATGTTTGATTGTTTCATGATGTGAAGCAGAGATGAATAATAAGAGTGGAGAAGAAGACGGAGAAACCCCCTAACCAACATTGTCAAGAAATATCACCAAAATAGGCCTTCTGCATCTGCTCATGCTTTTCACACTTTTCATTTCTCATTAAAAAACTATTAATAGAGTTCAGCAAACGCACTGAGCCATTTGCCCATATGGATCTTTACAGGCGTACGTACAAAAAGGGCGCCTGGACAAAAAGGGCGCGGGGTGTAAACTCTAAATAATAATTAATCATTAATAGGGTTTATAAATATAGTGTGCAATTTTTCGTTTACAAATAATGTTTAACAAAATTATAAATCATTAAATAATGTTTATGAAATCGGAAATTGTGAAAACGTTAATCTTCCCTGTTTCAAAAGTTAAACTTATAATTACGTTTATAAAAAAAACAATAATATATGTTTAATTGTTATAATTGTATATTATTGTGAATAACCGTCATTTATGGTTTGTTCTTATAATAAAATCTGAAAATATTGTTTATAAAGATGATATAAATATAACTACGTTCGTAATAAGTGTTGTAATACATTAGTAATTATTACAAAAATTTTACTAAAACTATACCTAAGCCTACTCTTACACAGAACCCTACCTGTACCTATCCCTAACCCCTAGACTCCCCTGTTGGTGCCTAAACCTAAGACCCCCCTATTGGTGCCTAAACTTAAGACCCCCCTGTTGGTGCCTAAACCTAAGACCCCCCTGTTGGTGCCTAAACTTAAGACCCCCCTGTTGGTGCCTAAACCTAAGACCCCCCTGTTGGTGCCTAAACCTAAGACCCCCCTGTTGGTGCCTAAACCTAAGACCCCCCTGTTGGTGCCTAAACCTAAGACCCCCCTGTTGGTGCCTAAACCTAAGACCCCCCCTGTTGGTGCCTAAGTAACCCTCCCTGTACCTACCCCTAACCCCTAGACCCCCCTCTTGGTGCCTAAACCTAAGACCCCCCTGTTGGTGCCTAAACCTAAGACCCCCCTGTTAATGCCTAAACCTAAGACCCCCCTGTTGGTGCCTAAACCTAAGACCCCCCTGTTGGTGCCTAAACCTAAGACCCCCCCTGTTGTTGCCTAAGTACCCCTCCCTGTACCTACCCCTAACCCCTAGACCCCCCTATTGGTGCCTAAACCTAAGACCCCCCTGTTGGTGCCTAAACCTAAGACCCCCCTTTATTATGTGGATAATAATGTTTTACTAATTGTGGATTCAAAAAATATTTTGCAATTTACGTTACGTACTGATCGCTTTATTTTGTGAATAATAATGTTTTACAAACAGTAAGGGATAAAACTTTAAATAATGTTTTAATTATTTAAATAAGATAAATATGTTTAGTATTTTCATAAACGTTATTCGGCACGGGTGCATTTTATAAACGTAAATCACCACAAGTTCAGTTATAAATCATTAAACATCGCCGGGCGCCGTTTGTAAACTTTATTTAGCTCCTGGCGCCGTTTATAAACTTTATTTAGCTCCGGCGCCCTTTTTTCCTACTCGGCGCCCATTAAACGCTATTTATTATGGGAGTGAATGGCGACGCCCTTTTTGTCCACTAGCGGCATGCGCCCTTTTTTCCCAGCTCCTCTTTACAGAACATAAAGAGCTTGATTCACTAAACCGTGATAACTGAAATATCATCACTCCTTATCAAAGTTATCACACCTTATCCACGATATCACACCTTATCAAAGTTATCACACCTTATCACCAATATCACACCTTATCAAAGATATCACACCTTATCAACGATATCACACCTTGGGCTCGATTCACAAAGTGGTGCTAACCCAGTTAGAGACTTTAGGCATGATAACCATTGCACCCCGCTGGTGAAAAGCCAGTTTAGGCGTGATAAGTTTAGGCATGATAAGTTTAGGCATGATAAGTTTAGATAAGTTTAGATCGCGCGCAAAGTCCCGCACGCAAAGCAGCGCCATTAAACTCTATGCGAAGTGCACCAGACTTTGCTAGCACAAAACTTTTGATCAGCTATGCACTGCGGCGCTAACCCAGTTGGTGCTTAAAGTTATCACGCCTAAACTTATCACACCTAAACTTATCATGCCTAAACTTATCACACCTAAACTTATCACACCTAAACTTATCATGCCTAAACTGAGTTTAGGCATGATAAAGGGCTTTTCACCGGTGTGCTAACTGTTAGCACCGCTTTGTGAATCAGGCCCCTTATCACCGATGTCACACCTTATCAAAGATATCACACCTTATGAACGATATCACACCTTATCAGCAATATCACACCTTATCAAAGTTATCACACCTTATCACCGATAGCACACCTTATCAAAGTTATCACACCTTATCAAAGATATCACACCTTATCAATGATATCACACCTTATCAAAGATATCACACCTTATCAACGATATCACACCTTATCAAAGTTATCACACCTTATCAAAGTTATCACACCTTATCAAAGATATCACACCTTATCAACAATATCACACCTTATCAAAGTCATCACACCTTTTCAACGATATCACACCTTATCAAAGATATCACACCTTATCAAAGATATCACACCTTATCAACGATATCACACCTTATCAAAGATATCACACCTTATCAACGATATCACACCTTATCAAAGATATCACACCTTATCAAAGATATCACACCTTATCAACGATATCACACCTTATCAAAGATATCACACCTTATCAACGATATCACACCTTATCAAAGATATCACACCTTATCAATGATATCACACCTTATCAACGAAATCACATCTAATCAACGATATCACACCTTATCAAAGATATCACACCTTATCAAAGTTATCACATCTAATCAATGATATCACATTTTATCAAAGTTATCACACCTTATCAACGATATCACATTTTATCAAAGTTATCACACCTTGGGCTTGATTAACTCATATCACAGCCGTTTTCGCTCGCTTTTCCATGCAAATTTGCGCATGGAAACGCCGACGTTTTCACGGGAAAACGCAGCAGTTTTCGCGCGAAAATTTGCAATTGCAAACGTGTGCGAAAACGGCCGTGATATGAGTTATCACAGTTTAGTGAGTCAAGCCCCTTATCAAAGTTAACACACCTTATCAGAGTAGCATAGTGAGTGCTGCAAACCCGCAGGGGCTCAGGGCAGGCCAAGTGCGATTGCCAATTAGCAGGCATAAGTTCGTAGCACTCGCTGTACTACTCTGATCACAGTTTAGTGAATCAAGCCCAACGAGTGAAGTCTTCCTTGCTTGGGATAGAAGTTATCCTTTTATTTAATTGTACACCCACTCTACACCATCTCATTTTCTCTCTCTAAGGCCAAAGTGCACTAACTTCTCCTTTACCTGCACAGCCATTTTACTCTAACTTCTCCTTTACCTGAACATCCATGCCAGAAAAACTCTCTCTGCACACACAACATCACCATCTTCCCAATGTCTAATCCCTAAAGAGAAACTCTCATCCCAATCAGTAGCTGATACCCCCTCTCCCAAGAGAAATCTTTACCTTCTCTCCAATAGATCATCAGGGAGGTCTTTGTGGCTGAAAGTGTGTCAAAACCAATCCTATAATGTGATGTCAGGGCCACGGCATTCAACATTTCCTGTCTGTGAACCTCATTGCATTGTGGGAAATAATTGTTGTTTCCATGTGCCAAGCAAGCAGTGTCTCCCTCTGTGCATAGGACTCTCAGTAAACAAACGTTCCGCAAAGATGTCACCATCAGTGATAAATGTTAGAATATAAATCAGGGAGAGGAGAGATTTTACAATGGGCAAATACCAACTAAATAATCTATAAATTAATATTTAAAAAAGAAGCAATTTCATTTTTAAGTTATTTCCACTACAGTTGTTCTTTAAACTCCCCCCTCCTCCGAAACGTTGTCTTTTCTGATGCCTAACCTACTAACCCTAAAATCTAAAAATATCTCATTCTGACCTTTCCCTACAATATCTTCTAAGACTAACCCTCCTGAGCTAACACTCTTTAAAGAGAGACTCAGAGCTGAGTCAACTTGCCGTTATTTTTACTTACCCGGGGCTTCCTCCAGCCCCATAAGCATGGATGTGTCCCTCACCGCCCTCCTTAGCGCCTCTGCTAAGCCGCAATCTGCTCCGGTAAGCGGCTCAGTGACGTCAGTGGGGGGCCTTCTGCACATGCGCAGACCTTCTGTGCAAGCGCAGAAAGCCCCGGCTGATGTCACGCAGTCAGACTGAGCCCAATTGAGCTGCATACCGGGGGTTGACTGCAGCTGAACAACGGCACTGAGGAGTACGGCGAGGGACACATCCATGCTTATGGGGTTGAAGGAACCCCCGGGTAAGTAAAAAAAACTTTTGATTGCTACATCTGGCTCACACACAAATCAGTAGGGGTTAATTCACTAAGCTACATTGCTCAAGCAGCACAGCTTAGTGTGGCAGCGCAAGTAACATTTTCAGAGTAGGCACGCTACTGCTGTAGCATGCACTACTAACAAACTTGGGCTCCTCCCAAAACTAACGGCTGCTCCAATTGTCCCACCCTGGATCCTGTCAGGTCCAGTGACTTTGTAGGACGAGATCCCTGCACTTTGATTGGCCCAATAGGCTGCCTGTCACTTGACAAGCAGCCTATTGGGCCAAAGTGTAGGGATTGCATCCTACAAAGTGAATGACCCCCCAAGTCAGCTAGTTAATTGTACAAGCTGTTAGTCGGTATTTCTCCTGTCTGGCTCTCGGGGAAATTGCTGATGTTGCTGAAACCCAAGAGAAGCTGGAGACGTGTCTGACACTTCCGCTGCCTGGAGGATCAACTGTATACACATCACCATGGCAACAGTGACATGAGCCCTCTGCTGCGCATGCGCACTGTGCCAGTTTGAAACATATTGTATGGTTCTCAGGAATTCCATTTTAAAATATGTGGCGTTTATGGCTCGCTCAGCCAAAAAGGTTCCTGACCCCAGCCTTAACTAATACCAACCTTGTGGTGTCCTTCAGCTTCAATTCTTCATCATCATTGGCTTTCATTGAAGCTTATCCCCTCACTCACTGATGACAGGTGCAACATGACCAAACCATGTACCCTATCCCTATAAAGTTTTGGCCAGTGGCCCTGACTTATTGGGAAGGTGGGCTCAAGTGAAAATAAGCACCATAATGCAGAATCCTAGTCCCAGCTCTCTCCATGGACATAGGTAGCTTCATACAGCCATTTCTGGCTTTTCTGCTATACGAACAATTTAATATTGATATTGTGCCTATCCAGCACTTTCCTTGGCTATAAATCCTAAACATTTCGCAAGCACTGGTCACCACAAGTAGTGACTCATCAAGAAGTCCAGAGCGTGGAAAGTACATGGGACAGCAAAGTTCTGACTAATCTCAATTTACGCTCGCTGTAAATAAAACCATGCTTGGATTGCATCACGTAGGCAAGAACGGATCATCAGTGTCAAGTTAGGGCCATGGAGTCTGCCAAGTCATACACAGAGTAGAAGAAGATGTAGACATCGACATGTAATTGTGTGAGCAGATAATAGTCACAACAAGTCAGAAGAGCAGAGGATTGGAGAAGAGGGAAAAGGGAAGAGATGAGTGATATCATTTGATTCCTGTCCAAGCACAAATTATTACAGATAAACTTTAACCCTTTAGCAGCCAAATGTATTTAAAGGCTTGCAAGTGCCCCCAGGCCAATTTATTTTAGTGCATTTTTTATTTCTTATTTGTTACATGTTCTTGCTTCTAATTAGTACTACTGTAATGTGTATTTATGGCAGTGTAACTAGGGGGCAGTGTGAGACAATAACAAAAGACTTCTGCTTTCAGTTTCTATATTTTCTGTTAGCAGAGAGAAATCAAAGCATTCCAAGAATTTACAGAACAAAAAGTTCTGCCAACTGAGGTCAAAAGCAATGCACTTATCTCAAATCAGATTACTTTATTGAAGCTGCTAATGGATTAACCATCAATACCTTCTAAACTGGCCTTCTTCCTGAATTATTATTATTATTTAGTATTTATATAGCGCCGACATCTTACGCAGCGCTGTACAGTATATATATATTGTCTTGTCACTAACTGTCCCTCAAAGGAGCTCACAATCTAATCCCTACTATTATCATATGTCTATGTATGTATATTATGTAGTGTAAGTACTGTAGTCTAGGGCCAATTTAGGAGTGAGCCAATTAACTTATCTGTATGTTTTTGGGATGTGGGATGAAACAGGAGTACCCGGAGGAAACCCACGCAGACACGGGGAGAACATACAAACTCCTTGCAGATGGTGCCCTGGCTGGGATTTGAACCAGGGACCCAGCACTGCAAGGCGAGAGCGCTAACCACTACGCCACCGTGCTTCTCGGTCACACCTTACTTGTCCTTAACATTAACCTTTCCATCTCCTACATCTCGCAATACTAACCTTAGAGTGACCCTTTCATTCTTACACAGATAATGAAACAAATGTAGTTTGTGAAACAAGATACTTTTCCTTACGCAGAGGTTGCAGAGTCCCGTAGAAATAGGATTATTGTCTGGTCTGGTTTTATTCATGTTGGATCAGGCAAAGACTACCCTACTGTTACATTATAGCATCTTTTTTGGGGGGAGGTTGGCGAACCAGGTTTCCATGTTTGGTTATTTTTGACCCTTACTCTTTTGTGTTTCAGGAAATCGTTCTACTCTGGCCATGCTTCTTTCGCCATGTACTCCATGTTGTACCTCTCGGTGAGTGGATATATATCTCCTAAATTTCAGACGTGAGAACTTATTGAGATGCTACGCCCCCACCACACCTCCAATCACACCAACAACCCCAGCACATCTCCAGTCACTCCTCCAGCACGCCTTCAGCCACACCTCCAGTCACAGCTTTATCACACCTCCAGTTACAGCTTTATCACACCTCCATTCACTCTGCCAGCACAACTCCAGACACACCTCCAGTCACGCCTCCATCACGTCAAGCCACACCTCCAGTCATGCTTTCATCCCACTTCCAGCCACACCTTCATCCAGGGACATATCTGGGTAATACAGCGCCTATGACAAACAATTAAAATGCGCCATCCCTCAGTCAGAGCCCCCTTCCCCTCTAAAAACAGCATCATTTCTCATGTACATGTGTTATGGTTGCGTGTGTTTTAGCTCAGGATATTGCTGAGGTTACTTTTTGGAAATAGCTCTTGTTATTTATTCTCTGTCCTCTGTTCTAACACTATGCCAGGTGCACCCTACATGCATGAGTTAAGCAGCCGTGTTCCCCAGATAACAGCATTAATCTGATCTGAGGTCTGAATGACAGGGAGGCATCAGGCATGGAGGAAGGAAGGCCGATGCAGCACAGGGGCAGGCATGGCGCCCATGGTGCTGTGGCGCCCGTGGCACAAGTCATGCCTGCACCCCTCTAGATCCGCCTCTATATATCTATTAAAACATATGTGAACATTAAGTCACAAAGAGAGATATTAGAGGAGAAAGAAGAGAAAGGGATTTGCTTGAGCAATGCTAAATGTAAATTTGCCTTCTTTAACCCTCTGGGCGATACAATTGCATCGCCCAGGAGGGGACGCAGCACTTTTTTTTTCTAATTTTTTATTTTTTAAATCATGTAGCGAGCCCAGGGCGGCGAGTAGCGGCGATCGGAAGTTACACGCAGCTAGCAAAGTGCTAGCTTCGTGTAAAAAAAAAAAATTATGCAAATCGGCCCACCAGGGCCTGAGAAATCCTCCTGCGCGATATACCCCGAGCTCAGCTCGGGATTATCGCCCAGGAGGTTAAACAAGAGGTATTTGGGAGGATTTAGCTGTAAGTGAGCAACCGTGGTTTCCCATGATGCATCACTCCTGATAAAGCGATGATTTGCATATTCGGGAGTGATGCATTCTGGGAAAGCACTGTTGCTCACTTCCAGCTGAATTATCCTAAATACCGTCTGTTTTCAGAAGGCAAAATTACATTTGGCATTGCTTTTTAATAGAGAGATTTTTGGTCTCTTGAGGCCCTCTATACCCTCCGGGTGGTTCTGAGTCCCCATGAGCAGTCTGGGTATTCCTTGAGCACAGCTGTATGGCAATGCACGGCCTGCAGTATTTGAGCCTCAGCTTGTCACGCTGCCTGTATAATATGCTGGAAGTGGTTACTAGAAGAGGAAGTGTGACGGCTCATATGCCGTATATAGAAGCCACAGCTCTGGCTGCCATGGTTTGGGGTCAGTGATTCTGTGCAGGATACGCACACAGCGCACACACAACACTCTCCTACTGGTAACAGCACAAGCACGGGGCTATATTATAATCAGCAGTAGCAGCTAATGCTTCTAAGTGTATGGCTGTCCACCTAGCAGCATCACAATACTCTACACTGCTGTGCAAGACTTCAGGACAGCATATCGCACTAAGCTCACCCAAGTCAAAGTCACTCAGAGGTGCCATGTGGGATGTATCCAGATGTCTATCTACCCAGATGTCCTTTGCGAGCTACCGGTAGATCACAATTTGGCATCCCTATGTCTGCCTCTTATGCTTCTTTGGGCTGTCTGCAAACTTTCATGGTGGTTTTTATTCTCTCCTCTATACCTGGGTCCCTTGTAACATGAAGTTACAGATTGCCCAGCAAGCTCATGGTGAACCAGAACTCCTAGGAGTGTGTAGGGGCCGAAAGAGACCAAAAAGCCTCCTTACTACTGGTATCGGGTCCCGTTACTTCCTCCAGTGGCAGGCAGTGGAGGACGGTGGCGTGGGAGCGATCCATGCGGATGGGGCTGGAGGAAGCCCCAGGTATGTATAAATCTTTTATTAATATTGATCTCTGGTACACTTTAAGGCCCACCAACAGTGCATGTTTTGTGGAAATCCACAGAGGTAGTTAAAGTGAACCTCTGGACTTAAAATCTACTCAGCAAAACTGAAAAGGCTTGGTGATTCTTTAACAGTTTCACAGCATCAGAACTTTGTTTTTCTTACCAAAGCATCATTTTTAGCTGCATTTTTAGCTAAGCTCCACCCATCAAAGAAAAAAAGCCCGGGCTTTTTTTCCCTGATGCTGTGCAGAGCATGCTGGGATTTCCTATGTTGTTATTCACATTGCCTAGCAACTGGGAGAGGTGCTCAGGAGTAGGACACAGGACAGTTGGAACTGTGTCTCATGCTCCCTGTCACCTCCTTTCAACCAAAAAGAGGGCTGCCCTCATGAAATCACAAACATTTGCCTGTTCTTTTAGAACAGAGCGGGGAACAGATTATATTATCTATCTATTTTAATTAACATAACTAATGTAACTTAATGACAGTATGTTTGTTTAGGCTGAAGTTCCTCTTTAATCAGGTCTGCTGAGACACTAATTACCTCAGCTGAGAATGCTTGTGGTTTCTTGCAAAACATGCCCTGTTGGTGGTGGATCTTGTAGAAGATAAAAACACAGGGAGACCGGGAGACCGATCTGGTGCGATAACGTCTAGTCACTGCGTGGCGTATGTGACTAAGGAAAGATATATATATATACTCACAAACATGATTTGCTCATCAGGCAACCATTCATCAGATGGATGGGGAAATACCGTCCCCACTTGGCCTTGCTTCTGACGAACGGATTGGTCGCAACTCCAGTGGTTGTGCCCTAGGAGATTCTCCATTGGTACATACTCCATCTGCCTAAAATGCCCTGTTGGTGGGCCTTGAGGATAGGGACAGGGAACTTAGCTATAGAGGCTTCCCGTTCCTCTCACGGTGCCCTTGTTCCAGTGCTGTGTCACCCACGTTAGCAGTATTTGACTGATCGGTTGAATCCTGCTTTCTGGGAGGAGGCTTCGGAAGTCTTCAGGAGTACTCCCGAAGACTGACAGCTCCATACGGCGCCTGCAGAAGTGCACTTTATGGTGCACTCATGCATGTACAGTACAGAGCCTTCTGTCTTCTGGAGCACTCTTGCTGCCGAAGACGTTCGAAGTCTCCCGCAGCTGGGGATTCAAACGGGGCTAACATTGCTGGAACGAGGAGACCATGAGCAATGATATTGCTCTATAGGACCCAGAGCCTTCCCTCTCCATAGGTAAGTATCTGATTGTTTGTTTTTTCGCTTCCCATTAGCTTTAATGACCTCATCGGTTTCTTGTGAGCGCAGCAGAGAATATGCTTACCATCAGCTGGCAGTAACAGTGCAGACCGGACGGCGTCTCTGGCTTTCCTAATGTGCCTCCTGTCACCAATTTGTGCTAATCGACTGGAAAAAAAAGTGTTAAGTTGCATAAAAAAAGGGAATTGAAAATAGTGCAATCAGAAGTACATATCCTTCTGATGTGACACAGAACATATAATCACCGTGTTCATTTTTGCTGTCTTATAAACAAGTGAAATGTGATGTTATATTTGGCAGTGCTGCCTGTTCCTGTCCCTCACACATCCATAAGTAGATTTCAGAAAAGCTTCTCCTCAACTTGTCCACGGAACGCTTCAACAAGATGTTGAATTCACACCTATAAATACTTTCTAAATAAATACGCAGAATTCTGAACAGGCAGTCCTGTGATTCCCAGCCAGACAGTGCAACCAGCAATCTGACTTTTGTTCTGGACATTCCAACTACAGTAAGGGCTAGTGCACCAAACAGCGCTAGCGTAATCGTAAACACTTAGCGCTTTTTGAAGTGATTTTCCTAGGCGATTCTAGGCATGTGCCTAGTGATTTTGATTTTCTAACAATGCCTAGCAATTTTTGGAGAGTTTTGGTGTAGCGTGTTTTATTTTTTGTTACAGTAGAGCTGTAACTGAACAGCTTCTGTAACAAAAACGCCTGAAAAATCGCTCTGATCTTGCGCTTTTCAGAGCGATTTTCCACTTTCCTATACTTAAAGAGGAACTTCAGTCTAAACAAACATACTGTCATTAAGTGACATTAGTTATGTTAATTTAAATGGATAGGTAATATAATCTCCTGTTTTAAAAGAACAGGCAAATGTTTGATTTCATGAGGGCAGCCATCTTTTTGTTTGAAAGGAGGTGACAGGGAACATGAGACACAGTTCCAACTGTCCTGTGTGCTAATCACCCCTCCCAATTGCTAGGCAACGTGAATAACAACATTGGAAATCCCATCATGCTTTGCACAGCATCAGGGAAAGAAAGCACGGGCAGTTTTCTTTGATGGGTGGAGCTTAGCTAAAAATGCAGCTAAAAATGATGCTTTGGTAAGAAAAACAAAGTTCTGATGCTGTGAAACTGTTAAAGAATCACCAAGCCTTTTCAGTTTTGCTGAGTAGATTTTAAGTCCAGAGGTTCACTTTAACTACCTCTGTGGATTTCCACAAAACATGCACTGTTGGTGGGCCTTAAAGTGTACCAGAGATCAATATTAATAAAAGATTTATACATACCTGGGGCTTCCTCCAGCCCCATCCGCATGGATCGCTCCCACGCCACCGTCCTCCACTGCCTGCCACTGGAGGAAGTAACGGGACCCGATACCAGTAGTAAGGAGGCTTTTTGGTCTCTTTCGGCCCCTACACACTCCTAGGAGTTCTGGTTCACCATGAGCTTGCTGGGCAATCTGTAACTTCATGTTACAAGGGACCCAGGTATAGAGGAGAGAATAAAAACCACCATGAAAGTTTGCAGACAGCCCAAAGAAGCATAAGAGGCAGACATAGGGATGCCAAATTGTGATCTACCGGTAGCTCGCAAAGGACATCTGGGTAGATAGACATCTGGATACATCCCACATGGCACCTCTGAGTGACTTTGACTTGGGTGAGCTTAGTGCGATATGCTGTCCTGAAGTCTTGCACAGCAGTGTAGAGTATTGTGATGCTGCTAGGTGGACAGCCATACATTTAGAAACTGTTAAAGAAACACCAAGCCTTTTCAGTGCTGCTGAGTAGATTTTTAGTGCGGAGGTTCACTTTAAGATTGAGGTTGAATCGCCTCAGAAATCAGCAGAAATGCTGCAGGACCAGCTTTTGCGTTTGGGTAAAAAGCTCATCGCTATAGTGTGCACCATCCCATTCAAATACATTAGCCAAGTGCTTTTCAAAGCGATGGCGGTTTTAAAACCGCTCAGAAGTGCTCTTGGTGTGCACCAGCCCTCATACAGAAAGGTTAGGACATGCTGACTATAATGCTTGCCTGGTTGGTGAAGGCACAGTGATTCGTATTTTGTTTTTGATTCGTTTTATGTATTAGGTTTAGTAATAAAACAATTGTTTTTTTTAAATCAGGAAAATAAGAAATATTATCATTTTTTCTGTTCTTTTATGGGAGTTATTGGCTGCACTTTAGGTACAGGAGAGGTTAATGGCTGCAATACTACATGCAGTGCAGTCATCAACCCCTCCTGGTCCCCAAGTGCAGCCATTAACTTGCTGGGTAGATTTCCTGCATACTTAAGGCAATAAAAAATAAAATGCATTTAGAATAAAATAATTCTTAGCATAATGTACCACCCAAAGAAAGCCTAGTTGATGGCTAAAAAAAGAAAAAAAAGATAGATCATTTTGTTGTGACAAGTAGTGTTAAAGTTATTGGCGAATGAATGGAAGGATCGCTGACAGGTGAAAATTGCTCTGGTCCATAAAGGGAAACACCTCAGAAGTGAAGTAGTTAAAGGTGATTGGTTGTTTAGGGTACATTCAATGTCACCAGTGTCTCACTGACTGAGGCAAATTGACTCATTCATAAGCCTGTGACCCAGCGTATGACTCTTGGGACATTCGTGACTCAGCAGAGATATTCTGCAATACAAGACATGAGGAATGATTTTTGAGAATCCTATATTGCAATATGTTGTGGTTTATCCAGTAACGTCACAGTCAGCTGTGATGTACATTGTACAGATATACATCCCACATTATCAACATTCATATTTCACCTGGGCTAACCACAGTAAAGTGAAATCTGATTGGCTGCTAGAGACCTTTTAGGGAATCGGGGAAGTGGAGGAAGATTAGAGGAAGTGCCAGCCAGGCTCTGAACACCTACCAGGTCCACCCAGGTTGCCTTGTCCCTGATCTGTCTCAGTCTGTAACCAGCGAAAGCCAAGGGAGGGTTGGTGGATGCAGGGCCGGGCCGAGGCATAGGCTGGAGAGGCTCCAGCCGCAGGGCGCAGTGTAGGAGGGGGCGCACAATTCATTCAGCTGTCATTCCTAATTGTGTATGAAGCAGAAAGAAATAAGAAAAGGGGATACATGGCAGTGACTGCAAGCCAGATAACTAGATATTAAGGTGTTGGGGAGGTTGTGGGCCCTGTGGCCCTCTTTGTCTAATAGCAATCAGTGAGTGACAGCTGGGGTGGGAGGGGTGGAGGGGTGCACTTTGGTGTCTCAGCCTTGGGTGCTGGAGGACCTTGTCCCTGCTCTGGGTGGATGCATGCGCTGTATGTATTTAGGAAATCATTGGGTATTCATTGATGTCGAGCATACATGTCAAACTCTGGCCTGCAGGGCCATCAAATTTGGCCCACAAGTAGTTTCCTGATGTTGTGCCCACTCTAGACCACCATAGTAATCTATATTTGGGGTGAAGCCATAGATTACCTGGAAAGCATATAGAGGAGGGAGGGGGGAACTAGACACCAGGAAACTGTATATGGTAGGGAGGAGGCATTAGACACTAGAGAACTGTATGGGGAAGGAGGACCACTAGTTGCCTGGGAACTGTATAGGGGAGGGAGGAGGCACTAGACACCAGGTAAATGTAAAGGAGATGGAAGGGGCCACTAGACACCAGGGAACTGTATAGGGGAGGGTGTGGGCCACTAGGGATATGTACCTATATGAGAGGGGAGGGAGCCATTAGACATCAGGGAACTGTATAGGGGAGGGAGCAGGGCTCCCTAGACACCAGGGAACTGTATATGGGAGGGAGCCATTAGACACCAGAGAACTGTATTGGGGAAAGGGGGGGGGGGGCTTTTAGACACCAGGGAACTGTATAGTGGACGGGGGGGGGGGGAGGGATATAGACAGCAGGGAACTTTAGTCATTGAGATTGGCCCCTGACTTGGTTCCAGTGTTCAATTTAAACCCACTTTGTATTTGAGTAGGACACCCCGACGTAGAGAATCTGTGTGAGGGGGGTAACTACATCTGTGCCATGCCCTGAACCTTGAATGTGTGTGTCGGTTGGCATGTGCACTTATAGTGCTGGTGGAGTGGATATGAAGGACGTCATTGCTCGAGTGTGCCTATACCCCATACTATGTAGCTATGCCAGTGACTGCACTGAATGCTTGTTTGTTTACAGCTCATACTAAGTCATCATGTTGCTATGACAGCAGAGGTTAATGTGTCGCTTTCCTCTCCAGTTTTACCTGCAGGTCCGGATGACGTGGAGCGGGGCCCGCCTCTTGCGCCCGCTGGTTCAGTTTGTTTTGATCCTGGTGGCTTTATATACTGGATTCACCCGCATATCTGATCACAGGCATCACCCGTCCGATGTGGCCATCGGCTTTCTGCAGGGAGCGCTGGTGGCTTATTGGGTGGTAAGTTGAGAAAGCAATACATGGACTTGCACTTACTTTTCCCTCTAGGTCAGGCCTGGGCAAACTCGGCCCTCCAGCTGTTACGGAACTACAAGTCCCACAATGCATGTGCCTTTATGAGTCATGACTCTGGCTGTCAGACTCCTGCAATGCATTGCGGGACTTGTAGTTTCTTAACAGCTGGAGGGCCAAGTTTGCCCATGCCTGCTCTAGGTGATACTGTTGGCGCTCAGCTACTGGTGTAAACACTAACCAGAGACCAAAAAAAAAGTTTTATACATACCTCGGGCTTCCTCCAGCCCCATCCGCTCAGATCCCTCACCGCCACCCTCCGCTGCATGCAGCTCCGGTATCCGGTCCCATTAGTTCTGCTAGTCGCGGCTAGTCTGCGCAAGAGAAGTGCGCCCTCTACGTATCTCTTGCGCTTGGCAATTTTCAGGCCCTAATGATTAAAAAGCAAATGCCATCTGTATCACCTCTTTCAACCATTTTCCCAGCACTGCAATAATCCATCATACTGAATGATTCCTTATGAAATACCACATGAGGTAAAAATCTTTTAAGAATTGTCATGTAGTTTTTCGATAAATTACTACACTATTACTCTATATGTGGACATCTTAGTGAATTTGGAAAACGATTCTAAATAACAGCGCTTTGAGTCCCCAGGGAGAAAAGCGCTATATAAATATTATTGTTGTTATTGTTAAATGTGGCCACTAAGGATCCAATTTCTAATGAAAAAATAATTTGAGTGATCAGATAATTCTGTCCGGAAGTAAAATATTGTAATACATCGCTTACCACACCATCAACAAACCAATCTTTGCTTTCTATCACAAACAACAAGAAAATCCATATTTTGGTTTGGCGAAAATCCAATCGGATGACTTTTTTTAAATAATCGTTCGTAATCGATTGTGCCCGGAGATTATTTACAACCAATCCAATCAGAATTATCTGATCGCTCAAACTATTTTTCACTAGAAATTGGACCGTTAGTGGCCACCTTAAAACACAGAGGGCTTGATTCACTAAACCGTGATAAATCAAATATCACACCTTATCAAAGATATCACATCTTATGAAAAGATATCACACCTTATTCAAAGATATCACACCTTATCAAAGTTAACACGCCTTATCAGAGGGTCATAGCGAGCGCTACGAACCCGCAGGGGCTCAGGGCAGGACGAGTGCCATTGCCAATTAGCAGGCATAAGTTTGTAGCCCTCGCTATGCTACTCTGATAAGGCGTGTTAACTTTGATAAGGTGTGATATCGTTGATAAGGTGTCATATTTGAGTTATCACGGTTTAGTGATTCAAGCCCCGAATGCGGTATTTTATCGACCCTTTATTATTTACCAAACGTGTCTTAGTGAATTGAAACCTATAGCAACCAATGCAAGTGAATATTGCCCAGTGTACCAGACAGTCAGACAGAGAGCTGCTGGACTAATATAGAGCCTGACACATCTAAACATAGACGGGGCCGTCCCCTCCCTGTCCTTTTGTCCAGGTTATTTCTGGGTGGATGGGAAAAAGGAAATCTTATATAAATGAATAATGGGTCTCTTGCTCCTTCTCCTCCTCCCTCCTGGGGGTGCGGCCTGGTGGGGTAACATGGAAGGGGAAACGCTACAGGAAACGTCTGTGTTTCCTGTTTAGGTCTGAAGCTGGAGAGGATATTCCCTGACAAGCACTGGCCCCCAGACATGGTCAGTCACAGGAGGTGAGCTAGGAGAACGCCACAGGAGCAGCAAGAGGCCACACAAGCCAGCCACCTAAATGTGAGAACTGAGTCAGGCTGGCAAAACATTTCCGGGCCAGTCCTGTCCTGTCAGTTTTGCATCAGTTTTCTATCAGTTCTCGGCCTTTTGGCTAAGATCAAGTGTAGTATCTGTTCTTGAAATTTTTGGGGGGACCTGGAGGGATGGCACTGTGGCAGGGTGTCCTTCCTGGTCGTAATTCCCAGGGGTTGATTGAATGGATCTATACCATGGTCGAGGCTGAATGGCTGAGGGCTTTGCTTAGGCGTACTGCCCCTGGAAGTGGCGCTCCAGGTGCACCTGAAAAAACCTGAGATGTGGCAGATCTCAGGCGGAAGTAGGGTGCTTTGGTCTGTACTGCCCATATGCATCGCCAACTAACGCAGCTCCCCGGCCTTTTGGCTAGGGAGAGTGCGGAATTTTTATCACTCCGGCCGCAAGGTCGGGGCCAGCTTGCTGGCACGGGGACTTCGGTTCCCACCCGGCTCCCTCTCGGGGGAGCCACCCGGACCATGTGGACACGGATGCCACATGGCCAGGCCCTTTGGGTAACCACTGGGCGCAGTAGGGGTCCTCCTCGGAGGACCCCAGGATCCTCCAACCCCTCGGGTGTAGGAGGATGCCACCCCCTGAGCCGAAGGCAAAGGGGGAAGGTTCCCTTCGGGGAACAACCGGAAGGGCCCTGCAGCATTGTGGGGCCCGTGGCTACTCGTGCACGTTTTGTGGGGGTGCTTTAGGGCACTCACGCTTTTTCCGTGCACGGGGCTAATAGCCTTGCTTACCCGGGACCTCTGTTGCATGCAACAGGGGCCAAGAAAGCTTAAAAAAAAAAAAAAAAAAAATCAGTTTTCTATCAGTTTTACCTGACAGGAATAAAACTGTACACCTTTTATGTGTAAACCAAGCCATAGAAAACTGATACAAAACTGATGCCAACTGACAGGACTGGACACCTTTTGGCTCAGTTCCCACTTAGGCCGGCCCACATGTGGTCAGCGGGACCAGATAGTGTATTTTCCACTCTGGTCCGCTGTAACCCGGGGCAGATGCTTTACTGTGATAGGTTACATGGGGAAACATCAGCCTGTCTGGGATTATCATGGTCTGCACAGAAGTGTGGCCCGCCCACCGCATCGGATCTCACGGATACGTTGCAGAGTGACAAGTGTGAATGGTCCCTATTTATAATCTAGGAGCCAATCACTGCCATTCACGGACTAATGTCCGTTTATCTCAAGTGGGACAGAGCCTTAAAGGACCGGTATAGCGAAAAAATTAAGCAGTTAAAATCTGACAGAACTGACAGGTATTGGACTAGTCCATCTCCTCCTGGGAACTTTCAGGGTTTTATTTGTTTTTAAAAGCATTTCCAGAACTGCCAAGACAATAAGATCGTGTTACTCACTTGTACACTATTTTGTCAGCTAGACTTAGCAACTGCCTTTCAGGAAATACTTTTGAAAATAAAGAAAACCCTGATAATCCCCATGAGGAGATGGACTAGTCCAAAACATGTCAGTTCCGTCAGATTTTAACTGCTTATGTTTTTCACTGTCCTTGAGGCCTCTTTCACAGTGGGGCGTTAAAGTCGCACGTTATAAAAATGTATAACGCAGAGTAACGCACAGCAATACAAAGTCTGTGCGACATTCACAGTGCACACGTTGCGTTGTGTGTAACGTGTAGCGATATTTAGAAAGTGCTGCATGCTGTGCGTTTAGCAATAAATCTGCTGCGTTATGTGTGCTGCACATGCTCAGTAATGTTTTTTTTTTTTTTTTTTAAATGTAATGCATGCGCCGTTTTCGTTCCATCAGTATGCAACGAAAACAGCGCACCAAGAGACACATAACATCCAATTTTTATAACCTACATGTGCTGCGTTAGGGGCACGTTATGCGACTTTAACGTCGCATCAAATGCAACGTCCCACTGTGAAAGAGGCCTGAATGTGTGAACTCAGCCTCAATGCAAGTTTATGGGCTGCATTGGAAATCGCAGCTCTATGCGACTTGAAATGTACCGTTTTAAAAATGCACACGTTGGATCTCCCCACACACTGTACATATCTGCTCACCAACTTCCACATTAGGGCTCTTTCAGCTGAAGGCAATGAATGTTTGGAGCACCAGCCGGGAGCTTGTTAGCACTCGCTATCGGCGGTAGACATGTGGCCCCACCATGGAGCCAAATCTGGGTGTGGCTGCAGCCAATGTAACGCAAAAGTATTCAGCTTGGTGTTAAACCAATCAAAAAGCATATATTATTATTATTTAATATTTATATAGCACTGACATCTTCTGTAGCGCTGTACAGAATATATATGGTAGCTGAATTCATTTTAACAACCTCCTCTTTTCTTATTTCCAGGCGTTCTACATTTCCGATATGTTTCGGCGGAGAAATGTGCCATCCGTCATCGTCCCTCCACGTCCCGACAGCCCAGAGACGTTCACAAACTGCTAAATGTGAAGATCTGCCTGAAACGTGACAGGGAACTTTTCCTGCGATAACCTCTGTGAGGGGAAAGGCACGGGGACGGACAGTGTGGCGGCACAGGACATGTGACAGAACACAATGCTGCTCCTCTGAGGAAGCAGTGAGCTCACACTGTGTACCGGACAGCCACGCCTTTGTGCCGACGCCGTTTCTAATGAATGAGACTATGCTTATATACAGACATTTCAAGGTGAACAAACATTTCTGTGAAGACTAGAGTCCGAGGAATTAGGAGTTGCCTTTCAGCGTTAGCAATCGTTCAGATTATACAGTATAACAAGCAGCAATCAGTAGCATAACTCACATCTAAATGACAGTTACCCGACATGTGGAGCGAGTGTCAGAGTAGAAACATTACTGTGTTGGATACTGTGAGGGGGTTCAATTGTGGAAAATCAAGGGAGGGATCCGCATACAGACTTGTAGGACAATGTAGCTTTTATCATATATGTATCGTCTGCCTATAAAGGGGACCGCATAGGCCCTGAAACGATCGTCGGCTGAGACGGTCAGATGTCTTACCTGTGTGTGCAGGAACAATAAATGCTACATTGTTGTTCCACAAGTCTGTGTGTGGATCCCTCCCTATTTTTTCTGGATTACAAATGCCATGGGGTCCTAGCACCAGCAGCTATTCTACCGCAGGTTTGCGATCCCTTCAATTGAGGGGTTCAATTGCTGTCTGATTCCCCGCTTAATAAACTTCTATCCACCACATGTCCCAAGCAAGACAGGCAAAAAGGGCACTGAGCATTTGGGCGCCACCATAGGCTGTAGAAATGTTCAGTGAGTAATTGTGACGCCGACAAAAGACGGAGCCCACGTTACGATAAAGACGGAGCCCACGTTACGATAAAAACAGCGCAATTCAGCCGCCAGCAATTGCCAGAAGACAAATTGTGTCTTACCCCCACTGTACGATGCCTTGTCGGGGGGAATAGTAATTCATGCCACCGGGAAATTTGCCACAGCAGGGTGAGCAGTTTTTCAGATTCACCCTGCGCCCAAATTGCCCAGTACCATTTTTAAATGCAGTGGTCATTATAGCAGAACAATTCTGCATGTAAACTCACTGCTCATACAATTCTATGGGGCTGGTCACAGTGCTGCGTTGTAACTGATCGTGTTATTTGTACTCGCTGCATGCAGGTTTTGTATTAAAGTCTATGGCCAGTCTCCATTGCAGTTCACAGTCATTATAATGTGTGTGTTATGCAACTAACCACTGTGTATCTAGCCTCAGGCATTTACGGAAAGGAATGTATGCAAAAGGGAAGAGTCGAATTTATTCAAGGGCATAAGAGATGATTTGCATAATCGGGAGTGATGCACCATGGGAAACGACAGTTGCTCACAAATACCTTCTGTTTTAAGAAGGCAAAATGATATTGAAATGTATGTGGACAAAATGGAAGTTCTCCCATGTTTTTGGAGATGATGAAGTATTTTGGTGAAATGATACAGATTAGGCTTGGTGATCGGAGAAGTGTCTATGTGGACAGATGGAACATGAGGACCTCATATCGCAGCCCCGCACGGAGTGGAGGTCGGCAATGAGTACCTGGATTAACTGCTTGAATGCTGGAACCACGTCTGAGAAGGTGTAACTATTTCACAGACTTGGCTGGACTCTGATTTTTTTTATTTTAAAACAAAATTCCTGACCGCTGGCCGGTGGGGGAAGTGAATCCAGATACAACGTTAAACGTGTATATCTGTCAACTGGAATTTTCTGAATCTGTATGTAAAGATAAATATATATTGATAACATTCACTATAATGGAGTGACTCAGACTTTTTCAGTGGCCACGAGGGATGTGTATGCTTGTATGTGAGTGATTGAGTGTGTGTGTGTCTTTGTGTGTAAGTGTGTGTGTGGCTATGCATGTGTGTGTGTGTGTGTGGCTATGTGGGTGTGGCTATGCGTGTGTGTGTGTGTGTCTCTGATATGTGTGTGTTTGTGTGTAAGTGTGTGTATCTAATATGTGTGTGTGTGTTTGTGTGTGTGTGTAAGTGTGTGTGTGTGTGTGTGTGTGTGTGTGTGTGTGTGTGTGTGTGTGTCTGATATGTGTGTGTGTGTTTGTGTGTAAGTGTGTGTGTCTGATATATGTGTGTGTCTGATATGTGTGTGTGTGTGTCTGATATGTGTGTGTGGCTATGTGTGTGTGGCTATGTGTGTGTGTGCGTATGTGTGTGTGTGTGTGCGCGCGTGTGTGTGTGTGTGTGTGTGCGCGTGTGTAAGTGTGTGTGTCTGATATGTGTGTGTGTGTGATATGTGTGTGTGGCTGTGTGTGTGTGTGTGTGTGTGTGTGTGTGTGTGTGTGTGTGTGCGTGCGTGTAAAGTATGTGGCCGAAACAGGAGGAGATGTGGCAGTGTGTGTGTGTGCGCGTGTACAGTATGTGGCCGAAACAGGAGTTGTGGCAGTATGTGTGTGTGTCTCTGAAGATATGACATACCTCCCAACTTTTTGAGATAAGAAAGAGGGACATTTAAGCAACACCCCTGCTACGCCCCTGACAGACCCCTAGTCACGCATAGTATAAAAATGTAATTACAAAAATATGTTGTTTTATAATTCAAACCACACTGGTCCTCTCTCCTGGTTTGTTTTCCTTCCTATTAACATTTGAAAATTAGAAATTGATCAATTTAAGTGGCAGAAATAATGCTTAGAGTCAAATAAACATGTTTTCAGTAGAAAAAGACATATATTTACATAGATCTGTACAAGAGTCCTGAAAGAGGGACAAATGTTGGGAGCTATGGGTATGTTTGTGTGTCTATGTCTGTGTGTGTCTGATCTGTGTTGTTGTGTGACTGAGCTGTTGTGTGACTGGTGTATGTAGGTGTGTGTGTGTGTGACTGGTGTGTGTGTGTTTGTGTGTGTGTGACTGATGTGTGTAGTTGTGTGACTGGTGTGTGCAGTTGTGTGACTGATGTGTGCAGTTGTGTGCCTGGTGTGTGTAGTTGTGTGACTGATGTGTGCAGTTGTGTGACTGGTGCGTGCAGTTGTGTGACTGGTGTGTGTAGTTGTGTGACTGATGTGTGCAGTTGTGTGACTGGTGCATGTAGTTGTGTGACTGGTGTATGTAGTTGTGTGTGTGTGTGTGTGTTTGTGTGTGTGTGACTGATGTGTGTAGTTGTGTGACTGATGTGTGCAGTTGTGTGACTGGTGTGTGTAGTTGTGTGACTGGTGTATGTAGTTGTGTGTGTGTGTGTTTGTGTGTGTGTGTGACTGATGTGTGTAGTTGTGTGACGTGTGTGCAGTTGTGTGACTGATGTGTGCAGTTGTGTGACTGGTGTGTGTAGTTGTGTGACTGGTGTATGTAGTTGTGTGTGTGTGTGTTTGTGTGTGTGTGTGACTGATGTGTGTAGTTGTGTGACGTGTGTGCAGTTGTGTGACTGATGTGTGCAGTTGTGTGACTGGTGTGTGTAGTTGTGTGACTGGTGTGTGTAGTTGTGTGACTGATGTGTGTGACTGGTGTGTGTAGTTGTGTGACTGGTGTGTGTAGTTGTGTGACTGGTGTGTGTAGTTGTGTGACTGGTGTGTGTAGTTGTGTGACTGGTGTGTGTAGTTGTGTGACTGGTGTGTGTAGTTGTGTGACTAGTGTGTGTGTGTGTGTGTGTAGTTGTGTGACTGGTGTGTGCAGTTGTGTGACTAGTGTGTGTGTGTGTGTGTGTGTAGTTGTGTGACTGGTGTGCAGTTGGGTGACTGGTGTGTGTAGTTGTGTGACAGGTGTGTGTGTGTTTGTGTGTGTGTGACTGATGTGTGTAGTTGTGTGACGTGTGTGCAGTTGTGTGACTGATGTGTGCAGTTGTGTGACTAGTGTGTGTAGTTGTGTGACTGGTGTATGTAGTTGTGTGTGTGTGTGTTTGTGTGTGTGTGTGACTGATGTGTGTAGTTGTGTGACGTGTGTGCAGTTGTGTGACTGATCTGTGCAGTTGTGTGACTGGTGTGTGTAGTTGTGTGACTGGTGTGTGTAGTTGTGTGACTGATGTGTGTGACTGGTGTGTGTAGTTGTGTGACTGGTGTGTGTAGTTGTGTGACTGGTGTGTGTAGTTGTGTGACTGGTGTGTGTAGTTGTGTGACTGGTGTGTGTAGTTGTGTGACTAGTGTGTGTGTGTGTGTAGTTGTGTGACTGGTGTGTGCAGTTGTGTGACTAGTGTGTGTGTGTGTGTGTGTAGTTGTGTGACTGGTGTGCAGTTGGGTGACTGGTGTGTGTAGTTGTGTGACTGGTGTGTGTAGTTGTGTGACTGGTGTGTGTAGTTGTGTGACTAGTGTGTGTGTGTGTGTAGTTGTGTGACTGGTGTGTGCAGTTGTGTGACTAGTGTGTGTGTAGTTGTGTGACTGGTGTGTGCAGTTGTGTGACAGGTGTGTGTAGTTGTGTGACTGGTGTGTGTAGTTGTGTGACTAGTGTGTGTGTGTGTGTAGTTGTGTGACTGGTGTGTGCAGTTGTGTGACTAGTGTGTGTGTGTGTGTAGTTGTGTGACTGGTGTGTGCAGTTGTGTGACTAGTGTGTGTGTGTGTGTGTGTGTGTGTGTGTAGTTGTGTGACTGGTGTGTGTAGTTGTGTGACTGGTGTGTGTAGTTGTGTAACTGGTGTGTGTAGTTGTGTGACTGGTGTGTGTAGTTGTGTGACTAGTGTGTGTGTGTGTAGTTGTGTGACTGGTGTGTGCAGTTGTGTGACTGGTGTGTGCAGTTGTGTGACTAGTGTGTGTGTGTGTGTAGTTGTGTGACTGGTGTGTGCAGTTGTGTGACTGGTGTGTGTAGTTGTGTGACTGGTGTGTGTAGTTGTGTGACTGGTGTGTGTAGTTGTGTGACTAGTGTGTGTGTGTGTAGTTGTGTGACTGGTGTGTGCAGTTGTGTGACTGGTGTGTGTAGTTGTGTGACTGGTGTGTGCAGTTGTGTGACTGGTGTGTGTAGTTGTGTGACTGGCGTGTGTGTGACTGGTGTGTGTAGTTGTGTGACTGGTGTGTGTGTGTATCCAGGGGCAGAAGGAGACAGCAGATGTGGAAGTGTATAGGTTTACATACATTTCCTCATGCTCCTGCACATAGCTGTTTGTAGAGCTGTGCACAGGTGACAACATGCAGAAGTGATAGAGGAAGGTGATACAGAACAAGCTTTCACTCTGCCTCAGCCAATCCATGACTCATCAGCGTCTTCTCTTTCCAGTACTACATGCCAATCCCAGGATAATCATGTATTTCAGTGTTATATAATGTGTAATGGCGTTAGGTAACCCTTGAGGGGGTATTGCTGTCTGAGGTCCCGCTGAAGAGATTCTCCCTCACGTAAATCCCTAGAAACCTCCCACAGGTGATCCTGGCACATGGGCCATGCATATAATTAATAAATAAAACACAGAACACTCAAAGCCATTTATAGGCCACAACCCTTGAATTATTGGGGGGTGTAAACATAAAAAATTGTAATTCAAAATCTTTTAGATTAGAATTATCATATAATTGCATCTGTTTTGCATTCAAGGCGTGTATTTATTTAGCCCCAGAGGGGCTCTGCATGCTTCTGTTGGTTTTCATTTCTGGTGCAGCCTTGAGCGCTGTCATTTGTCTGCCTGCTTAATGAAATGTGTATACCATTTATGATCAGCAGCACAAGAAAAAAATATGTTTTTAATGTTAGACTAGTGTTAGGCCTCTTCCGAGAGGGTCCGTCATCGTCATGGGGATGTCTATTAGGTAATAATCTGTGCACACATTATTTACTGAAGCTAACACCCTCCTTTGTTATACCAGTTTGAGTGCTAGTTGTGTAATGTTGTCCAGTTTCTGGAGCTCTGCACATCCATGCCGATAGATCATTCGGGTACAGCCTCTGTATGAAAGCGCTGCCATGTCTCCCGCTGTACAAATAGAACGTAAGTATACTGTACCTGTACCAGACAATATTTTGTCAGAACTGAAATATCCCAGTTGCTGTCAGTTACATATCAGCAGCTGTCAGTTACAACTGAATGTGCAAGGTAATGTCCATGTTTCCCTATGGCTTAAGTGCGTGATATTACAGTATAACAGTGTGCTGACCAGGAAGCTGTTATGGGGTAATGGCCATTTTCAAAATGGAGAACAGAGAATTACATTGATCACAGTGGACAAACAGGCGAGAGAGGAGAAAGAGATTGAGGAGTAGACTGCACAGGAGGTAAGTATGACCTGTGCATGGATATTTTGACTTTTTATTCTCAGTTCAGGTTCTCTTTAAGTTCTGTGGTCAGTTAGCCTCTTAGCCCAACTGCTTTTTCACATAAAAGGCCCTAATAGTAAGTGTTACAGTGAGAGGGGAGAGAGAGAGGGGGTCCCGGGCTTGTGGATGCATCATGAAACCTACAGTATATACCCCCTCCTCCCGGAATGTCATATTCCCCTCAGCTGTCCTTGTGGAGTGTGGCTGACAGGTGCAGCTGCTTCTCTGAGTATTTATATGTCTCTCCCTGCTTATTGGTGTTCCCCTGGTAACAGGACATTCCACAACCTGTCACCAAGCATGCAGCCATCACACTAGCATCCCGTACAAAGCGAGAGCCCAACAAATGACCCGAGCTGACCGTGTGAGTAATTTATAAATCTCGGGAAATTAAAGAGAAACTCCGACCAAGAATTGAACTTTATCCCAGTCAGTTTACCCCCTTTTACATGAGAAATCTATTCCTTTTCACACACAGACCATCAGGGGGTGCTGTATGGCTGATATTGTGGTGAAACCCCTCCCACAAAGAAATTCTGAGTACGTACTCTTGGCAGTTTCCTGTCTGTGAACCGTGTTGCATTGTGGGAAATAGCTGTTTACAGCTGTTTCCAACTGCCAAAACAGCAAGCAACAGCTACATCACCTGCCAACAGTAAAAATGTCACCATGTAATAAATGTCAGAATGTAAATCAGGGATTTAAAAGATTATACAATGGGCAAACACTGACTAAATCATTTGTACATAATTATTGTAAAAATGAAGCACTTTTTTAATTATATTATTTTCACTGGAGTTCCTCTTTAAGCTTCACCCCACTGTCAGCTTTCTAAACCGCTGAGATTATTTCGTCAGTCCCATATTTTAAAGTAGTGAAATTGTTTTTATTATTAATCGATGAACTGTTCTGGGAAACGGGAAAAAAAATGAGGGCCGTAATTACTCCCTTCTGTCTGCAACCCTGCAAAGTGATCAGAGAGTAAAATAAACTGTACTGAAATGCACTTAAAGGACACCGAAAATGAGAGAGATATGGAGGCTGCCATATTTATTTCGTTTTAAACAATACCAGTTGCCTGGCAGTCCTGCAGATCTTCTGGCATCAGTAGTGTCTGAATCACATGCCTGTCTAAGGGCCCGTTTCCACTACAGCGAATCTGCATGCGATTTCTGCATGCAGATTCGCGTAACTCATTACAAATAATGGCACGGTTTCCACTTGTCCGGAATTCTGTGCGGTTTGTTGTGCAGAAAAAATCTGCACAGCAGACCCATCAGAATTTGCTCGCCGCGCACACGCACGCGATTCGTCGGTAATGTAATTAATAGCAAAATCTCAAGCGTTTTATCCTTGCAGTTTTCCATGCCTTTTCGGTTAAAAACCCATGTCAATGCATACCGGCATTGACATGGTTAAAATCACAAACCGCAAGCAATTCCACGGGAAAATCTGCATACAAACGCGAACGAATCCGCAACCGAATGCGAATTCGTTCACACGTTTTTCGCGTCGGAATCGTGCCACAGTAGTGGAAACGGGCCCTTAAACAAGCATGCGGCAACACCAGCCAGACTTCAGTCAACCATCTGCTCTACATGCTTGTTCAGGGTCTATGTCTAAAAGTATTAGAGACAAAGGATCAGCAGTGGGTAGGATGGAGGCGCCCCATGTGCATTCTATTTTAGTATTGAAAGAAAAAGGAAAGCTGCGGTGATGGAAACACAGAGTCACATGGAGCGCTCTAAATAAACAATACTGTATGTTGTTATCAAATGTCACTCAAAAATCATTAGTAGCAGACAATTGGCAATTCGTTGTCTAATGGCAATTCGTTTAAAATTCGCCAGTTTATGTGTTGCAATACAGCTTTTGTAGTATACGTGATCTGGTGTGATTGCGGGCTACAATATGTGGGCCGCACCACCAGATCACTGAAGGAGAGGATTGGGGAGCACATCAATAACATCAGGAAAGGGTTTGAGCAACATAGTGTCTCTCTTCATTTTAAGCAAAAACATCATTGCAATCCTGCTCTGATGCATTTTTGCGCAGTTGAGAAATTAATACCTAATTGGAGAGGCTGTAATAGAGTAAGGGAATTGTCAAAGAAAGAAAGCCGTTGGATTTTCAATTTAGACACTCTGAGTCCAGCAGGTCTCAATGTGGACCTTGATATTAACTATTTTATTGCGAATAATTGACGGTATGAGATCAGAATTTTCTGCTTTATTTTTTAATTTACTATTTTTAATTTAATTTTATTATTTTTAGTACACTTTCTCGAAGTTAGCTACCTATGGGAGGTGACATACAGCGGCAGTGGCCGGCGAGACCGTTGCGGCGGCGGGGGGTGGGGGGGGGGGGGGGTTGCGTGCACTCGCAATGTGTGTTGGTGTGTCTGCATCCCCCTTCAACTCATTGGTCGCATTCGGTTTTGCGGAGAGTGTCGTGAGCGTCGCTGTACCTTTAAACTGATATTGAGCAGGGATAGTTGATACATTAGTGAGGACATCTTCTGTTTACTAATGTAGTAGGTGGCGGCGGAATATGGCACTGGTTGCGACTATTCCAGCCGTAATGAGGGTATGTGCAATAGTACTGCTGTTAAATGTATGTTGGCTTTTAGACATTAGGTGATATTTGTCTGTAAAGTTCGTATGAACTGTAGCGCGTCCCTTTTAGGGTGAGCGCTGACATGCAGGCTTGCGGAGGATTCCGTTTTTATGATAGGCGGGGCTAACTTGATGGGAGGGTTTGGTTAAGGGATTTTCATGACGAAATGCATAGGGCAGAGCCACGTTACGTGATTGAGAGCCAGGCGCGGAGCTAGGGGGGGGTCGGGGTAGGACAAGTGCCCCGGGGCGCCGGGTCCCCAAGGGCGCCCAGCTGAGCTTCGGGGTTTTTTTTTTTGGCTGAGGGGAGCAGCGCAGAGAAGAGAGAGAGCTGTGCGGACGGTGGGGAAGGGGGGCCATCTCCCCCCTCCTTCCCTCACCTTAGGTGCTCTCTCTCTCCCTCGCTGTCCCCTCCAATGTCTGTCCGGTGGCTGGCAGCGGCGGGCGGAACTCACCTCCGTCACACTCCAGCGCCGCGTCGGAACACCGGCCGGAAGTTCGGGTGCGCAGCCGCTGCTCTGGTCTGGACCAGACCAGAGTAGCGGCAGATCCATCCGGTGCTGCGACGAGACGGAGGTAAGTTCCGCCCGCCGCTGCCAGCCACCGGACAGACATTGGAGGGGACAGCGAGGGAGAAAGAGCAGCTCTTCCTCTTCTCTGCGCTGCTCCCCTCCTGCTGGGGAGGGGGACACCTGGCTACCTACTCTGGGCACCTATACCTCTGGCTACCTACTCTGGGCACATATACCCCTGGCTACTGGCTACCTACTCTGGGCACCTATACCTCTGGCTACCTACTCTGGGCACATATACCCCTGGCTACTGGCTACCTACTCTGGGCACATATACCCCTGGCTACCTACTCTGGGCACATATACCCCTGCCTACATATACTGGGCATATATACCCCTGGCTACATATACTGGGCATATATACCCCTGGCTACATATACTGGGCATATATACCCCCTGGCTACGTGGACTGGGCATATATACCCCCTGGCTACATATACTGGGCATATATACCCCTGGCTACATATACTGGGCATATATACAACCTGGCTACGTGGACTGGGCATATATACCCCCTGGCTACTTATACTGGGCATATATACCCCTGGCTACATATACTGGGCTTATATACCCCCTGGCTACGTGGACTGGGCATATATACCCCCTGGCTACATATACTGGGCATACATACCCCTGGCTACATATACTGGGCATATATACCCCTGCCTATATATACTGGGCATATATACCCCCTGCCTACATATATTGGGCATATATACCCCTGGCTACATATACTGGGCATATATACCCCCTGGCTACGTGGACTGGGCATATATACCCCCTGGCTACATATACTGGGCATATATACCCCTGGCTACATATACTGGGCATATATACCCCCTGGCTACTTATACTGGGCATATATACCCCTGGCTACATATACTGGGCATATATACCCCCTGGCTACATATACTGGGCATATATACCCCCTGGCTACATATACTTGGCATATATACCCCTGGCTACATATACTGGGCATATATACCCCTGCCTATATATACTGGGCATATATACCCCCTGCCTACATATATTGGGCATATATACCCCTGGCTACATATACTGGGCATATATACCCCCTGGCTACGTGGACTGGGCATATATACCCCCTGGCTACATATACTGGGCATATATACCCCTGGCTACATATACTGGGCATATATACCCCTGGCTACATATACTGGGCACATATACGCCTGACTATATATACTGGGCACATATTATTCTCCTGGCTACATATACTGGGCATATATACCACTGGCTACATATACTGGGCACATATACCTCTGGCTACATATACTGGGCACACATACCCCTGCCTACATATACTGGGCACATATACCCCTGGCTAACTGTTCTGTGGACATCTCTACCCCTGGCTACCTGTTCTGGGGACATCTATACCGCTGGCCACCTATTCTGGGGACATCTATACTGCTGGCCACCTATTCTGGGGACAACTATAGACCTGGGGCTACCTATTTTTGGGGAACCACGTCAGATTGAGTGTATTTTGGAGAACTGCTGCCAGGTGAGAGGCGTCTACCATATTAAGGGGGCATTCTACCTATTTATGTGAAATGCTGTCTATTTATGTGACTCATGACTGCTGAATTTGTCTTTTTGGGGGCCTCATGGTTACTGAATTTGTCTTGTTGGGGGCCTCATGATTTGTTGGGGGCCTCAAGATCGCTGAATTTGTCTTGTTGGGGGCCTCATGATTGCTAAATTTGTCTTGTTGGGGGCCTCATGATTGCTCAGTTGGTTATGTTGGGGGCCTCATGATTGCTGAATTTGTCTTGATGGGGGGGGGGCTCATGATTGCTGAATTTGTCTTGGAACATGCTGGAAGGTACATACTGAGGGAGGGTGAGTGAGCGTGAGCCTGCTAACCTCCATATACATTTGGCTCCACCCATAACCACGCCCACAATTATTATGTGACCACGCCCCTTTTTGGCCCTTGACTTTGGGGGGGGGGGGGGCGCATTAATAGTCTTTGTCCCCGGGCGCTGAAAATCCTAGCTACGCCTCTGTTGAGAGCACCAGGAAGTCCAGGACGTGAGGGTCTGAGGCAGTGTGCATGTGAGCGGCTACCCGGGACTGCATCCACTTATGTGATTACATGCCTGTTGATCACTTACGCTTGTGAGTTTGATACCTTGTAAATTTTACAGCATTAACCACTTCGCCCTATCTGGACGGATATATCCGTCCAGATGGGCACTGCTGCTGCAGCCGTGTGGTGCGCGCGATCGGGCACGCATCCGCGCGCTCCCGCTGCCTCCCGCTGCCCCCCCGATCAGTGAATGGGAATATAATTCCCATTCACCGATCTAAGTCTCCGGCAGAAATGCCGATGCTTTCTCATCAGAGAGCGCGGTATTTCTGCCCCCAGGAAACATCACCTTCTTCTTATAGTTCCTAGATGCGAGATCGTTCGCATCTAGGAATTTTTTGAATGTGGCCATCTTGTGGCCAAATAGTAAACTGCACCCACATACCTAAATTAAATAAAAAAATACATTATATTACATCTAAAATTAGCTATTTACCTCCCAAACTAAAATTACCCAAATACATTTTTGTACTTAAAAAAAAATAAAAAAAATTACAATTAAAAAAAACAAAACACATAAATAGTTACCTAAGGGTCTGAACTTTTTAAATATACATGTAAAGAGAGTATCTTATTAATTTTTTTTAAAATTATAAGCTTATAAATAGTGATGGACGCAAATTGAAAAAATGCACCCTTATTTCTAAATAAAATATCGGCGCCATAAATTGTGATAGGGACGTAATTTAAATGGTGTAATAAGCGGGACAAATGGGCACATAAAATGCATGGGTTTTAATTACTGTAGCATGTATTAATTTTAAACTATAATGGCCAAAAACTGAGGAATAATGATTTTTTTTCCATTTCTATCTTAATCTTCCTGTTAAAATGCATTTACAGTAAAGTGGCTCTTAGCAAAATGTACTACCCAAAGAAAGCCTAATTAGTGGCGGAAAAAACAAGCTATAGATCAATTAATTGTGATAAGTAACGATAAAGTTATTGGCGAATGAATGGGAGGTGAACATTGCTCGGATGCTTAAGATTTTCGACGCTGTAGGCTGAAGTGGTTAAATGATTTTACACTATATAGCGCTTTCTTGAGTTTTAGAATCTGATCGTGGTGATTTGAATCCTATTCCCTGACTACGCTATACATCCATACCACTGGATTTGTTGGAGGCTGATCAGGTGAGTGCGGGGACATAGGGGGAGTGTGTCCCAGCACAAGGTGGTTGTTCACTGTAGGTGACGGGCAACGCTTGTGTTACTGGATTACGCTATGTGCTTTTTATTCCCTTTTTTTAACATGTCTGCTGATCTGTGAGGAAACCTATTGAATCCTGGGACATTCAGTTTGATGCTTGCCAAGCGGCTGGATGCTGACTGTTTTCAATTCCCTCTCCTGAATCAAGCCATTGAGCGCTACGAATGATTTTTGAGTGACATTCTATTTTAGTATTTTTAAATACAAATAAAAAATTATATAATAAAAAAGTGGTATTTGCTTACCTGTCCAGAAGATATAGACACCAGTTCAACTGGAAAAAGGTTTTATTCAAAAAGCAATTTAACAACGCATTTCACGGGTCATGGCCGCTTCCTCAGGTCAATACAAAATGCCTTGATAGCATAGGGGTTAGAGTGTATGCGCCTCATTAGAGGAAATATTAGGAAATAAATACAGTGGCTTGCAAAAGTATTCGGCCCCCTTGACATTTTCCACATTTTGTCACATTACTGCCACAAACATGAATCAATTTTATTGGAATTCCACATGAAAGACCAATACAAAGCGGTGTACATGTGAGAAGTGGAAAGAAGATCATACATCATTCCAAACATTTTTTTTACAAATAAATAACTGCAAAGTGGGGTGTGCGTAATTATTCAGCCCCCTTTGGTCTGAGTGCAGTCAGTTGCCCATAGACATTGCCTGATGAGTGCTAATGACTAAACAGAGTGCAGCTGTGTGTAATCTAATGTCAGTATGAATACAGCTGCTCTGTGACGGCCTCAGAGGTTGTCTAAGAGAATATTGGGAGCAACAACACCATGAAGTCCAAAGAACACACCAGACAGGTCAGGGATAAAGTTATTGAGAAACTTAAAGCAGGCTTAGCCTACAAAAAGATTTCCAAAGCCTTGAACATCCCACGGAGCACTGTTCAAGCGATCATTCAGAAATGGAAGGAGTATGGCTCAACTGTAAACCTACCAAGACAAGGCCGTTCACCTAAACTCACAGGCCGAACAAGGAGAGCGCTGATCAGAAATGCAGTCAAGAGTCCCATAATGACTCTGGACGAACTGCAGAGATTTTCAGCTCAGGTGGGAGACTCTGTCCATAGGGCAACTATTAGTCGTGCACTGCACAAAGTTGGCTTTTATGGAAGAGTGGCAAGAAGAAAGCCATTGTTAACAGAAAGCATAAGAAGTCCCGTTTGCAGTTTGCCACAAGCCATGTGGGGGACACAGCAAACATGTGGAAGAAGGTGCTCTGGTCAGATGAGACCAAGATAGAACTTTTTGGCCAAAATGCAAAACGCTATGTGTGGCAGAAAACTAACACTGCACATCACTCAGTCTGAACACCATGGCCGGATTTCAGGCAAGGCCACATAGGCCATGGCCTAGGGCACCAGGAAAGCAAGGGGTGGGCTGTGGGAAGCAGGGTTTGCCCACCGTACATTCATCCTGCTACACAGTTTGCACATAGCGGTGGACGACTAACAACAGCCGGATCTGGCACCCGAGGGATGAAGGGGCAGAGAATGGGCACTTACAGTGATCAATGAGCTGCCTATCACTTACTGAATGTGCTGCTTGGCAAGAATTTTATAATCTAATCCCTGCCATCATGTCACTAACTGTCCTCAGAGGATCTTATGTTGTAATCCCTGCCATCACTACACTAACTGTCCTCAGAGGGGCCTACAGTCTAATCCCTGCCATCATGTCACTAACTGCCCTCAGAGGAGTTTATAATGTAATCCCTGCCATCATGCCACTAACTGTCCTCAGAGGAGTTTATAACCTAATCCCTGCCATCACTACACTAACTTTCCTCAGAGCGGCCTACAGTCTAATACCTGCCGTGTTGGGGGGAAAGGGGGTCTAGGATGCTGTCGGTCTGAGGGCAGCTGGTGATAGTGGGCCTTGGGCGGTAATAAGTACAAATCCGGCCCTGCTGAACACACCATCCCCACTGTCAAATATGGTGGTGGCAGCATCATGCTCGGGGGGTGCTTCTCTTCAGCAGGGACAGGGAAGCTGGTCAGAGTTGATGGGAAGATGGATGGAGCCAAATACAGGGCAATCTTGGAAGAAAACCTCTTGGAGTCTGCAAAAGACTTGAGACTGGGGCGGAGGTTCACCTTCCAGCAGGACATCGACCCTAAAGATAAAGCCAGGGCAACAATGGAATGGTTTAAAACAAAACAAATCTATATGTTAGAATGGCCCAGTCAAAGTCCAGATCTAAATACAATCGAGAATCTGTGGCAAGATCTGAAAACTGCTATTCACAAACGCTGTCCATCTAATCTGACTCAGCTGGAGCTGTTTTGCAAAGAAGAATGAGCAAGGATTTCAGTCTCTAGATGTGCAAAGCTGGTAGAGACATGCCCTAAAATACTGGCAGCTGTAATTGCAGCAAAAGGTGGTTCTACAAAGTATTGACTCAGGGGGCTGAATAATTACACACACCCCACTTGGCAGTTATTTATTTGTAAAAATTGTTTGGAATCATGTATGATTTTCGTTCCACTTCTCACGTGTACACCACTTTGTATTGGTCTTTCAAATGGAATTCCAATAAAATTGATTCATGTTTGTGGCAGTAATGTGACAAAATGTGGAAAACTTGAAGGGGGCCGAATACTTTTGCAAGCCACTGTATGGCAGCCTCCATAGCCCTCTCACTTCAAGTGTCTTTTAAATGGTGAAAATATTATAAAGTGCTGACAAACACAAGTGAAGAAAACTGAACAATAAATAGGAAGAATGTGTTTAAAGGAGGATCCTTGGAGTTACTTAAAGAGGAACTCCAGTGAACATTTTACTGTTGGCAGGTGATGTAGCTGCTGCATGGTTTTTGGCAGTTGGAAACAACTGTAAACAGCTATTTCCCACAATGCAGCAAGGTTCACAGACAGGAAACTGCCAAAAGTTCGAAATTTTCTTGTGATGGTCCCCTAATGGTCTGTTTGTGAAAAATAATAGATTTATCATGTAAAAGGGGTATCAGCTACTGATTGGGATTAAGTTCAATTTTTGGGCGGAGTTTCTCTTTAAGGTATACAGTATGATATTTCACGATTACCTTACAAGACAGTGTGAGTTACCTTCCCTGCCAATAATATACTGTATAGTGACTGGTCTGCTCCAAGGGAAAAACCTTTCCCGTTCGTTGATCTCTGCCCCCGCAATGATCAGCTGCTTATACGAGAAGCAGCGCGATCATTGTGAATAAAAAGTTGCCCAGCCTCCCTGCACTTCCTGCAAGCGTACTTCCTGTACGCTTGCAGGGTCGCATAAACAAAAACTCACTGTGGCCATCTTGTGGCCAAATAGTAAAACTACACCCTAAAGCATTTTTCATATACAAATTCCTTAGTTAAACATTAAAAATTAGCCCAATACCTCCCACACTCGGGTAGCTACATGAAACAAAAAAAAAAAATACAAAAAAAGTGTAATGCAGCCTCCTTGGCGAAAAAATTGAACCGCCAAGGAGGTTAAGATCTGCCCGCTGACATTCAGGCTCTAAACCACATGGGACCCAAATGCATAGTGGATTGATCAGAACTTTATGTCCCACTACGCACCCTCTGCTCTGCCAACAAGATTAATTTGGTTATTCCCAGGATCCACTTAAGAACATTTGGTACTCGGGCCTTTTACCATGCAGCCCCTAATCCACAGGTGTCGAACTCCAGGCCTGGAGGGCCAGATCCATGCCAGTGTTTAGGATGGCCTGAGAAAGAGAGTAATGTGTTGTACTTGATGGACCACACCTTTCCTGATTCAGACCCATCAATTCATTTGAGCAGTCAAAAATGTGTGAGGACCTCGGCCCTCGTAGGATCAGTTTGACATAGGGCCCAACCGTCCCGTTTTCGTCGGGACTGTCACGATTTTGGGGGGCTCTCCCGCTATCACGGTATGAGCCCCCCAAGTCCCGGGCAGCAGTGGGCAGTGAGGGTGGAAAAAAAACGATCGAGGCACCAGCCGCGGGTAAGTGGGATGCGGGACGCGTGCATCCCATTACTACCTCCCTCCCTCCCTTGGAATCTGCCCCCCCTGTGTCTCCCCCCTGCTTGCAGAGTGCGCAGCTAAGCGCAGCGGGCTGTCAGCTTACCGGTATCCATGGACACGTACCGATGTCCGGCTTCAATCTGCTTCCTGTGACGTCACAGGAAGCAGGAAGCCAGATGCTGGTACGCGTCCATGGATACCGGTAAGCTGACAGCCCGCTCCGCTTAGCTGCGCACTCTGCAAGCAGGGGGGAGACACAGGGGGGGCAGATTCCAAGGGAGGGAGGGAGGTAGTAATGGGATGCACGCGTCCCGCATCCCACTTACCCGCGGCTGGCGCCTCGATCATTTTTTTTCTTGCATTGGCACCCTCCTCCCCACTCTCATGGCCATCCTCACCCTCCTCCCCACCCACCCACCCACGGACACCCTCCTCCCCACCCACGGACACCCTCCTCCCCATCATATATGGGGGAAATATGTATTAAAAAATATTAGGGGATATTATTAATTGAAAAAAAAAAGCTAAACAATTTTTTTATGGTAGGTGTGACGGGGAAGGGGCGTGGTTAGGGGTGTGGCCTAAGTGTCCCGATTCCCAGCTTTAAAATGTTGGGAGGTATGAGTTTGACATCCTTGCCCTACTCTATGGAACTCGCTTCCACAGTCAGGGCGAGAGGCTCCTGCTCTGGACAGCTTTAAGAAAAAGCCACAAACCCACCTCTTCTCCAGGGCTTTTGAGAATGCAGAACACAAGGCCACAGTGCTTTGAGTCCCCAGGGAGAAAAGAGCTATAAAAATACTATTATTATTAAGGATCCAACATGTTGGATCCTTGAGCGCACTTGATAAGTGAACCATTGTCGGTTGAAGTGGCCCTTATTGGCCGATTTAGCTAACTTTTATCTAATGTGTATTATAGGAGCACAGCATCAATCTGGTTTTATATCATGACTAGCTTCCATAGTGTATGCAGATTTCAGAGACTGGTGCAGTTTGTGGTCTGTCATTTACTAAGTCAGACATCATTTTCAGCACAAAGGAAGACAGCATTGCCTCCTTGTCAGGCATAATATTTATATTCTGTGGCCATGACGGTTGAGTGTGGTTACCCTTTCTATGTATTAGCTTACCAAACCCACCGGAAGCCAGTCTGCCCTCTAGCACAATACTGGATGCTGGCGGCGGGGAATGGTGGCTCCAGGCTGCAGAGGTACGACTGTTAGAGCGCTGCTCAGTCATATCTGTACAGCTCTGTAAAGTTCCTCTAAGGGCCCGTTCACATGGGTGAATGCCAAATGCTATCAAGATCTTTGTGTATTTTTAACTGGACAATTTTGCAATTTTTGAGCGATCGTGAATTCACTTTTTTTTTACTTCTTGTAGATTAGGGTGTAATTTCATTAACAAATACATTTCTGAAAGGCATTTCTATACAACCATAAGTACGAGATTCTGTCCCCTGTAGTCTCGTACACTGTTGGACTCATACTGGACAGGAAGAGGTCCAGCATAGTGCTGGCACTCAGGGACACTGTGATGAAGCAAGGCACCCGCAGAACTTCCCCCGTTAATGTTCCTTGCACATCCATTCTCAACCCTACATGGGTAATGTCTGCCAGCATAGTCATGTGCTTCAACAACCCAACACCTCCCTTCTGTATTAATGTTTCTAGACCCTTGTAATACACAACCTTCATGCAGTACCATCAATATGCCCCATAAGTATCCATAATATTCAGACCCTCCCCCCTTTCACATAACAAGCACAGCCACTAGGCTCTTCCCCGAAATGACACACAGCCATTATGCCCCCCCCCCATATACTAAGTGCAGCCATTGTGACCCCCCCCCCCCCCATTCTAACAAATTCAGCTTTATGCCCCCCACATAATAAGTACAGTCATTATCCACCATTTCACAAGCACAGACCTTATCCATGTTGGAGCTTAAAGAGAATCTGTACTCTAAAATTCTTACAATAAAAAGCATACCATTCTATTCATTATGTTCTCCTGGGCCCCTCTGTGCTGTTTCTGCCACTCCCTGCTGCAATCCTGTCTTGTAATTGCCAGTTTTAGGCAGTGTTTACAAACAAAAGACATGGCTGCTAACAGCTTGTGATAGGCCCAGAGGAGCTCAGTCTGTGACTCACACAGAGCCTGCAGGGGACCTGGAGAGGGTGTGTATAGCTTCTATCCTATCACAAGCAGAGCTGCACATTCCAGCCTGAGTGCCTGAGCCCGACAAAGCCGTCAGAGGAAAGAAGATTAGATTATATAACAGAGATAACACAGCCACTGTGCAACTAGGAAAGGCTGCAGTAACACAGACCACATTAGAACAGGCATAGGAAACGTATAGGATAGAAGAACTAATGTTTTGTACATGTAGGGAGGCTTTACTGGCCCTTTACTGAAGAGAAACATGCAGAGAAAAATCATACACTACCACCAGGAAATGCAGCATACTTAGAACAGGGAGAATACAGACTGAATACAGGAAATGACAATGCCATAAATATTGCCATCTCATTTTACACACAGTGACATCTTGTGGTTGTTTTGCCATACTGCAGTTTAGGTAATATTCCTGTTGATACTCCAACAATCCTCCCTATTTAACAAGTGCAGCAATTATGTGCCCCCACCTCTCATATGACAAGCACAGATATGATGCTCTCCTTATAACAAGTGCAGACATTATGCGCTCCATCTCTCATATGACAAGCACAGATATGATGCTCCCCTTATAACAAGTGCAGCAATTATGCACCCCCACCTCTCATATGACAAGCACAGATATGATGCTCTCCTTATAACAAGTGCAGCAATTATGTGCCCCATCTCTCATATGACAAGCACAGATATGATGCTCTCCTTATAACAAGTGCAGCAATTATGCGCCGCACCTCTCATATGACAAGCACAGATATGATGCTCTCCTTATAACAAGTGCAGCAATTATGCGCCGCACCTCTCATATGACAAGCACAGATATGATGCTCCACTTATAACAAGTGCAGCAATTATGCACCCCCACCTCTCATATGACAAGCACAGATACAATGCTCCCCTTATAACAAGTGCAGCAATTATGCGCCCCATCTCTCATATGACAAGCACAGATATGATGCTCTCCTTATAACAAGTGCAGACATTATGCGCTGCACCTCTCATATGACAAGCACAGATATGATGCTCCCCTTATAACAAGTGCAGCAATTATGCGCCCCATCTCTCATATGACAAGCACAGATATGATGCTCTCCTTATAACAAGTGCAGACATTATGCGCTGCACCTCTCATATGACAAGCACAGATATGATGCTCCCCTTATAACAAGTGCAGACATTATGCACCCCCACCTCTCATATGACAAGCACAGATACGATGCTCCCCTTATAACAAGTGCAGCAATTATGTGCCCCCACCTCTCATATGACAAGCACAGATATGATGCTCTCCTTATAACAAGTGCAGACATTATGCGCCCCATCTCTCATATGACAAGCACAGATATGATGCTCCCCTTATAACAAGTGCAGCAATTATGCACCCCCACCTCTCATATGACAAGCACAGATATGATGCTCCCCTTATAACAAGTGCAGCAATTATGTGCCCCATCTCTCATATGACAAGCACAGATATGATGCTCTCCTTATAACAAGTGCAGCAATTATGCACCCCCACCTCTCATATGACAAGCACAGAAATGATGCTCTCCTTATAACAAGTGCAGCAATTATGCACCCCCACCTCTCATATGACAAGCACAGATATGATGCTCCCCTTATAACAAGTGCAGCAATTATGCACCCCCACCTCTCATATGACAAGCACAGATATGATGCTCCCCTTATAACAAGTGCAGCAATTATGTGCCCCACCTCTCATATGACAAGCACAGATATGATGCTCTCCTTATAACAAGTGCAGCAATTATGCACCCCCACCTCTCATATGACAAGCACAGATATGATGCTCTCCTTATAACAAGTGCAGCAATTATGCACCCCCACCTCTCATATGACAAGCACAGATATGATGCTCCCCTTATAACAAGTGCTGCAATTATGTGCCCCATCTCTCATATGACAAGCACAGATATGATGCTCTCCTTATAACAAGTGCAGCAATTATGTGCCCCCACCTCTCATATGACAAGCACAGATATGATGCTCTCCTTATAACAAGTGCAGACATTATGCGCCCCATCTCTCATATGACAAGCACAGATATGATGCTCCCCTTATAACAAGTGCAGCAATTATGCGCTCCCACCTCTCATATGACAAGCACAGAAATGATGCTCCCCTTATAACAAGTGCAGCAATTATGCACCCCCACCTCTCATATGACAAGCACAGATATGATGCTCCCCTTATAACAAGTGCAGCAATTATGTGCCCCCACCTCTCATATGACAAGCACAGATATGATGCTCTCCTTATAACAAGTGCAGACATTATGCGCCCCATCTCTCATATGACAAGCACAGATATGATGCTCCCCTTATAACAAGTGCAGCAATTATGCGCTCCCACCTCTCATATGACAAGCACAGATATGATGCTTCCCTTATAACAAGTGCACCAATTATGTGCCCCCACCTCTCATATGACAAGCACAGATATGATGCTTCCCTTATAACAAGTGCAGCAATTATGCGCCCCCACCTCTCATATGACAAGCACAGATATGATGCTTCCCTTATAACAAGTGCAGCAATTATGCGCCCCACCTCTCATATGACAAGCACAGATATGATGCTTCCCTTATAACAAGTGCAGCAATTATGCGCCCCCACCTCTCATATGACAAGCACAGATATGATGCTTCCCTTATAACAAGTGCAGCAATTATGCGCTCCCACCTCTCATATGACAAGCACAGATATGATGCTCCCCTTATAACAAGTGCAGACATTTTTTCCTGATTTTAGCTATCATGACTACCAACCGCCCATTGCAATGCAGCCATTATGTCTCCCCGAACACAAGTCCATTCCTCCAAATGCAGAGTTTGGAGATGAGAGGCACGGAGGTCCAGGCATTTCACTTCCTGATCTTCCAGCTGGTCTCACCCTTAAAGAAAACCTGAACTGAAAATTAAAAGTCAAAATCAGCATACACAAGTCATACTTACCTTCCATGCAGTCTACTCCTCAGTGTCTTTCTCCTCTCCCGCGTCCTGTTTGTTCACTGTGATCAAGGGAATTTTCCATCCTCCATTTTGAAAATGGCCATTACCCATAACAGCTTTCTGGTCAGCACACAGTTAAACTGTAACATCGCCCACTTGAGCCATAGGGAAACATGGACATTACCTGGCACATCAGTTGCCCCCTCAGCTATAACTGACAGCAACTGATATGTTACTGACAGCAACTGATATATTTTAGATCTGACAAAATATTGTCAGAACTGGAAGGGATTATTGTCAGAAGAAAATGGTGAGCTTCTGAGAGGAACTGATGGCAAGGTAACTATGTAATGTTCATTTGAAGTTACCTCATGTGTTTATTTTAAATATTTTTACTCAGTACAGGTTCTCTTTAAGTTTGAGCTTTCAGTCCTTCCTATGTGACACATGTCAAGAGAGGGGATGTAACAAACATTCTGCAGAGATCACCTGACAAGACTAAAGGTAGCCATAGACCTGACGATGATGGGCAGATTCAACAAAGAGACAAATGTATCTCAAACTGAATCTGATTAGAGGTAAATGTGTCTCTTATCGCGGCTGCCCATATACTACAGGCCGATGCCCGTCCGATTTCAGTATGAAATCTTCAGGGAATCAGCTGAGGCTGCCGTGTCCGCCCCGCTGCTGCCCCCCAATGTATAAATGTGCCCCCCCAGTGTGGGCATTTATACAATACCTGTCCTGTAGCAGCCTCCGCTCGGTCACTGTCCATCTCACCAGCTTCTAACAGTTTCATCGTCCACTGGTGGCCGATTTTGGAACGAGCGATGAAACATTTATACATTACCTGTCCGGTGTCATCCTCCACACGGTGTCCATCCATCTTGCCGGCTTCTAACAGCCGCATACACTCATACACACTAGCGCCGCATAGCGTCTGACGTACACCCGACCAACCAAGTTTGGCCCGACCTCTTGAAGCATCCATCCTGAAAATGGTTGCTTTGTCAGCTTGCACTTGGCGGCACCAATTTTCATCCAATTTGATTATAATAATCTAATTGGATGGCCGATTGGCCACCAAGTTGCCTGATGTATGGCCACCTTTAAGATGTCGCCACCAGTTATAAGTTTCAGAATGTAAATCAGGGAGAGGAAGATTTTACAATGAGCAAACACTGAGTCATTTATAAATTAATATCGTACACTTTGGGTACTCGTATAGCATTAGCATACAAAATCAAATCAGTTTAATACTGTCCTGGATCGTCTCCGTATTGTGTGCAGATTTCAGAGATACGGACAGATCTGTGGTCTGCCTTTTATTTAGTCACACATCCTTTTCACCAGAAAGTAAAACAGCATTGTCTCCCTGCCAGGCATCACGGTTATGTTTTGTGGCTGTGACAGTTGACGTACCAGTTAACCAAGCCAACAGGAAGCCGGTCTGATATCTAGCACAATGCCAGGTGCAGGGTGGCCTCAGTCTACTAATCATGGCAGATATAGACTGCAGATAACATACCCCATAGATAAGGTGTGGTAGTGGTAGCCATTATGGCAGTAGTAGATTTAGTAGTATTGCAGTAGCAAGTAGCCCTAGTGCCACAGTAATGTGAGTATAGTGATAGTACTAGTACTAGTGATGGCACACACATAGTACATTACGTGGAATAACATATAGGGTACTTTTTATCCCCATGACCAAAAAGTGGGCGGAGACAAATTCAAATTTCACTGGGGAAATGTAAACTGCAGCCATTCTCATACTGTTAATGGTAGGGTTCTCAAACTTTGCACAGTTGGTCACTGGGTGACTGGGATTAATCAGAAAAGTGGGTGGAGCCTACAAAAGCCAATCAAAATTCACCTATTGATTTTAAAGGGGAATATTTACATTGCTGCCATTCTTGCACTGTTAACCCCCTTGCCGTTCCAATTCCCGCGGCAAGGGGGCAGCGCAGCACTTTTTTTTTTTTTTTAATCATGTAGCGAGCCCAGGGCTCGCTACATGATAGCCGCTGAGCAGCGGCATCCCCCCACCCACTCCGATCGCCTCTGCCGATCAGAGTAAGCAGGAAATCCTGTCCAGAACGGGATTTCCTACTGGGCTACCCCGGTCACCATGGCGACGGGGCGGGATGACGTCAGAGGGAATCCCGATCCACCCTTCTGCGCTGCCTGGCACTGATTGGCCAGGCTGCGCAAGGGGTCTGGAGGGGGGGGGGGGCGGCGTGGCGGGTAGCAGCGAATCGGCGGCGAGCGGCGGCGATCGTAGTATGCACGCAGCTAGCAAAGTGCTAGCTGCGTGCAATAAAAAAAATGATGCAAATCGGCCCAGCTGGGCCTGAGAAATCCTCCTGCGCAGGTTACCCCGAGCTGAGCTCAGGATAACCGGCAAGGAGGTTAAGGACACAAGCCTCAACCGGGTACAGTTGATCATTGGGTGACTAGGGATCAAATTGAGAAAGGGTTGGAGCCACAAACAGACAATTAGATTTGTTTCATTCCAATGCAAATTATTGATGCCAAACACCACAAAGCTCTCAAACTTGGTAATTGAGTTATTGAGTAATTAAGTGTTAGGGTTAGGAAAAGTGGGCGCAGTCAACACCAGCCAAATACATAACCGGGCAACAACCAGGTCATCAGTGGGTGGAGACAAAATACAAATTTCACTGGGAAAATGTGAACTGCAGCCATTTTTACACTGTTAATGGTAGAGTTCTCAAACTTTGCACAGTTGGTCACTAGGTGACTAGGTTTAATATTCAGAAAAGTGGGTGGAGCCTACAAAAGCCAATCAAAATTCACCTATTGATTTTCAAGGGGAATATTTCATTGCTGCCATTCTTGCACTGATAATGGCGCAAGCCTCAAACCTGGTGCATGCTTACCACAAGAGAATTTATGCGTGCTCAAACACCAAGTTTAACCCTAACAAATCTAGCTTTGCAAATCTGGCCTAATTGGCTTATCATGAGGCATTGCTCAGGCAAATATGAATTGAATGCCAAATTATGCAGGGTCAAAAACCAATACCGCAAAGCGTTTGCCCTGCGGGAATTAGTTCATGCTACGTTAGCACTATCCAGGAGCTCCACGGGGAGGCTTCCCAAGGCCCCCATATAACCGGGGGGGCAGTCTCTCTCACTGCTTGGAAACCACATCGGCACCCCGGAAAGGGAGGCTGGGTGGTGCAGGTGACCCCCACAAGCGTGGCCAGTGCTGGGGAGGGCCTTCCGCACCCACCTCCCATTATTAAAAACAGGCACTTACCTTAACTTCCATTGCTTTCTGCTACATGAGCACTAACTTGGGGGCACCACATGAGAAAGGAGTGAAGCATGGGTCACCCCATGCTTTAGAGCTCAGGGCTGGCTCACACACAACACTCCAGAATGGGGGGGGGGGGGGGACAGGCGCAGACAGCTCACCCCAGGGCTCACACCACCTAAAACAAGCCATCCACCACCTGCCTCCAAAGGATTCAACTATGAAAATGCTTACCACAAGAGAATTTATGCGTGCTCAAACACCAAGTTTAACCCTAACAAATCTGGCTTTGCAAATCTAGCCTAATTGGCTTATCATGAGGCATTGCTCAGGCAAATATGCATTTGCTTTCGCATGCCAAATTATGCAGGGTCAAAAACCAATACCGCAAAGCGGTTGCCCTGCGGGATTTAGTTCATGCTACATTAGCACTATCCAGGAGCGCCACGGGGAGGCTTCCCAATGCCCCCATACAACCGGGTCAAACCTGGTACAATTGGTTATTGGGTGACTGGGGTTTACATGGGTGGAGCCTCAAACCGCCAATCTGATTTGTTTAATTTTAAGTTATTGATGCCAAAGACCGCCAAACTCACAAACTTGGTTATTGAGTTATTCAGTAATTGTGTGTTAGGGTCAGGGGAGGACTGGGACCTTTTGGCCTGGGGGGACAACACAAACTAGAGGCCCGTTTCACGCCATCCCCAGCCCAAAGCCATATCTTTCTTGTGTGCAAATCTTCAAATTGTGATGACTAACAGCCCCAGACACACACACACACACACGCACACACTCTCTCTCTCTCTCTCTGATGCCTAACCCCATTTCTTCGCACAATCTACATGTCTGTGTCTAATGCCTAACCTTAAAGGAGTTATCAGGCTTTTTTTTTTTTATGAAAATAAGTGCTACTTACCCAGGGCTCGTCCAGCCCCAAGCTCCCAGCATGTCCCTCGCCGCAGCTCTGCAGTCAGCTGTTCGCTGCCGCTGCCTCCCAGCCCCCGGCGATGACGTCAGGCCGACTGCGCCTGTGCGAGCGGCGCTGTCAATCACCGCCACGTGGACCAGAGCGTACTGTGCAGACGCAGAACTAGTGCGCCTGCGCCCTGCGGAGTACACTCCGGTCCACGTGGCGGTGATTGACAGTGCTGCTCGCACAGGCACAGTACAGGCCGACATCCAGGTCGGACTGGTGCCATCGCCGGGGACTGGGAGGCAACGGCAGCGAATGGCTGACTGCAGAGCTGCGGCGAGGGACATGCTGGGAGCGTGGGGCTGGAGGAAGCCCCGGGTAAGTAGCACTTATTTCATTAAAAATGCCTGATAACTTCTTTAAACAACCCCCCCCCCCCCCCACACACACACACACACAAACCTACCTACCTGGTGATGCCTAACCCCACTCCTGCCCATCCACCATACAAACTACTTGTCTGACACCTACCCCCCCCCCCCCTCCAACTACCTGTTTGACAGTGCCTAACTGCCTGCCTCCCCCCTCCCCTGCCGCCAATCACACTACAAGAAGAAAAAACGTTCCCCCTCAGGCCAGGGTCAGAATGGGGATGATTATCACACAAAAAAAACCTCAGAGGGCACTGGCCTGGGCAGAGAATTGAATTTGACAGCGGTAGCAGGCAGGCAGCAAAGTGTGAGTAACTCAGTGACAAGAAGGGAGAAGTACAAAAACAGAATTTATAAAAAAAACACCTTCTCCTCTGGCGACCTGGACCCGACCTCCTCTATCCTCCTGTCTCCTCAGTCCTACACCTCCTCCTTCTCCACAGCAGCAAGCAGCTATAGGTGGCATCTCCGACTCCAAGCCCCCCGAGTGTCTGACTCCTCCAGCCAGGACAGCCAGCCACTCGTAGCCGCAGCTCCAGGCCCCCAGCCCCCCCAGCACAGAAAGCTGAAGAGTGAGACAGCTCACTCCGACGACACCTCAGGCACAGCAGCACAGGGGAGGACTGTGTCCGACTCCTCCAGCCAGGCCAGCCAGCCACTCGTAGCCACAGCTCCAGGCCCCCAGCCCCCCCCAGAACAGAAAGCTGAAGAGTGAGACAGCTCACTCCGATGACACCGCAGGCACAGCAGCACGTTGCGGGCGGCAATGGCTCCAGGCGGGGTGCGGAGTCAAGCAGGGTCAACCCACCGGGCCGGAGAGGACCTAAGCTATTTGTGTCCTTGTGCCGCTTGCATCCACCGCAGGCGCAGCCACGCACAAGGGCACACCACGGCCGGCCGCCTCAGCCCCTTCTCTGATTGGATACTTCAACTTGCCAGGAAATATCGCACGAGGTTGCGATCCCCACTGCGAACCTGTCACCTGTGGTATGTCTGCGGCCGCTGCATATAGCAGCGGCTGGCCCTAATTACTTAAGATTCGGGCGGCCCGGGGGGCAATTGCCCCCCGTCCCCCTGGGCCAGTCCTCCCCTGGTTAGGGTTAGGAAAAGTGGGCGCAGTCAACACCAGCCAAATACATAAACGGGCAATGTCGGGTCATCAGTGGGCGGAGAAAAATACAAATTTCACTGATAAACTGTAAACTGCAGCCATTCTTACTCTGTTAATGGTAGGGCTGTCAAACTTTGCATAATTGGTCACTGGGTGACTGGGATTAATATTCAGAAAAGTGGGTGGAGCCTACAAAAGCCAATCAAAATTCACCTATTGATTTTCAAGGAGAATGTAACGATCGGTGTAACACAGAGAGGATCTGATTACCGGTGAACTGCAGTCTCACCAGGAATACAGAATATACCCGATTATTGTTGATCTGCAGTATCACCGATAATCAGATATATCTACTACCCTCTGGACACCAGATAGAACAAGTGAGTGTTAGGTGCAACAATATACTTTGAGTACTTCTCCAGAAGTACTTTCCTTCCTCTGGCCTAGACTCTCCAGGAGGGAGGAGCTAGGCTGAGGGGAGGAAGGACAGAGCGTGACTGACACCCGAGAGGGAGGGTGTCACTAACAGGTCTGGGAACTGCCTCTAACAGTGAGGCCAGTTCTCGAGGTCAGCAAGCCAGGTCGTTAACACACAGACAGATAAGGTACAGATTCAGGAGGCAGATACGGAATCCAATAAACAGACAGGGTTTGGCAACGGAGTATCAGAATAGCACAGTACAGAATCAGGAGGCAAATACAAAGTCCAGGAACGGGGCAGAGATTGGCAACAGGGTAACCGAAATAGCAAGGTACAGAATTAGAGTTCAGAGGAATAGTCAGGCAGGCAGAAGGTCATAACAAATAATACAGTTCAATATTCCTGACGCTAAGGTGTGAGTTCCTTGATCGTCAACACCTTTGGAAACTATGCTAGAACACAGATACAGACAAGGTCTGAGTGCTACCACGTAGTGATCGCAACGGCAGACAACCAGAGAATGACCAGCACCCAGTATATATACCATAGCGCTCTCCAGCGCCACCCCTAAGTGCTGGACCAATGGCACGTGGTGAAAATGTCAGCTGACGCGCCTGGTCAGCTGACCCTTTTCTGGCTGTCATATAAGCTCTGCCTCTCAGCACGCGCGCGCGTCCTTCTGAACCTGTGTGGACTAGCAGTCCCAGCCACACCAGACATGTCCTGCAATGTGACCACTGATTCAGACGCGGGATCCGCCGTCCCGCTCTCTAAGCGAGCGGCGGTTTCCCCGCGTCCAGCCGCAATGTCAGCTGCTTTGCCATGCGTGCAATCCGCCGCATCCAACGCGGACTCCACCGCTCTGCCCATGCGGCATGCGGCGGTTTCTTCGCGTTGTGCCGCCATGTTAGACGCGGAAACAGCCGCCTCACTCTGAGCCCTTGCGGCGGCTTTTCCGCGTTTCCTCACAGAGAATATGTAATTGCTGCCATTTTTGCACTGTTAATGGCACAAGCCTCAAACCTGGTACAATTGGTCATTGGGTGACTGGGGTTCAAATTCAGAAAAAGGGGGTGGAGCCACAAACAGCCAGTCAGATTTGTTTCATTTCAATGCAAATTATTGATGCCAAAGACCGCAAAGCTCACAAACTTGGTCATTGAATAATTGTGTATTAGGGTTAGAAATAGTAGGCGGAGCCAACACCAGCCAAATACATACCTGAGCAATGTCGGGACATCAGTGGGCAGAGAAAAATAGAAATTTAATTGGGAAAATGTAATGTTAATGGCAGGGTTCTCAAACTTTGCACAGTTGGTCACTGGGTGACTTGGATTAATATTCAGAAAAGTGAGTGAAGCCTACAAAAGCCAATCAAAATCCACCTATGGGGGACATTTAATTGCTGCCATTCTTGCACTGTTAATGGCACAAGCCTCTTGCACTATTCTGGTACAGTTGGCCATTGGGTGATTGGGGTTCAAATTCAGAAAAGAGGTGGAGCCAAAGCCAATCAGATTTATTTTATTTCAATGCAAATTATTGATGCCAAAGACCGCAAAGCTCACAAACTTGGTCATTAAGTAATTGAGTAATTGTTGTTAGGGTTAGGGAAAATGGGCGGAGCCATCACCGGCCAAATACATACCCGGGCAATGCTGGGCTATCAACTAGTATCTTCATATCCATAAGTGAAGCCACAAAAAAACCTCACCTGGTGTATCAGAGAAAGAGAAGATTAGTAATTGGGGCGCCCCAGGCCCGGATCTACATCCCAGGAGCCTATAGGCACAGATGTCCTGGCACCCTAGACCTCGCCCTTTATGAACCTACAACCCCCCCCCCCCCCCCCCCCGAACCGCAACGCAAGTGTGCTGGCTGTCCTAGCTGTCACTTCTCCCTTACTTCCCTTTCCCATCATAGGTAGCTACAGGTGTCCCTTAGTATTAGGTAGCTAGAGAAACCTCACCTTTAAGTAGCTAGAGGTGCTCCTGACTGAAGGGAGATCTCATCAGTGGAGTGCTGAGAGCAGGGTGAGTAACCTCTCATATACACTGTCATCGGGACTCTGCATAGGGAAGGAGGGGGGTGAGCCACCTTTTCATCATCTGTAAGCAAGTGCCCAGGGGCGTAACAATACACCCTGCAAGGGATGCAGCCGCAGGGGGCCCAGAAGCCACATGGGGATGAAGTTTCTTTTACCTGTTCTGAGAGACTGACAACTAAGGGCACAGAGATAAAAAGCTTTCTGCTCTCTGCACAATTATTCTAATGACTGCATCTGCTCAGCCCCCGATAAGGAATCATACAAAGTTTTGCAGGCAAACATTTGTAGACAGTTCCTATTCAGTGTTCAGCAGGCTCTTGTGTACAGCACTGTTTTACCCCCAGCCTTTCTACCCCTCCCCAAGTGCTTAGTCCATTTGGCTGGGGGGGAGGGGGGCCCATCCAAAGTTTCGCAGGGGGGGGCCCAGTGATTTCTAGTTACACCCTTGCACGTGCCTACAGTGCCTTATGGTAAATCCAGCTCTGGTCCCCCCTGCAGTCACAGTTGCTGCTGCCCCCTAGTTATGCAGGGGCGGCGCCAGGGGGGTGCAAGGGGGTGCTCGAGCACCCCCTAGAATTGTCCAAGCACCCCCAAAGCACCCCCTGGAGTGAACTGACTTCAGGCGTCTAAAAGACGCCAAGTCAGTTCACACAGCGGCAGCACGGAGCAGCAGGCAGGGCTACGGTAAGATGGCCGCCCGGAGCCCTGTTCTGCAGACTTCGAGTCTGCAGTGCATGGCTTCGGGCGGCCATTTTCCCGTAGCCCTGCTCTCTGCATGCAGGCAGGAAGTCTCGTCGTGACGTCGGGAAGGAAGAGGATCGTGGGCGCGCGGGCGCTGCGCGCCACAATGAGGTCGGGACTCGGGACAGGAGGTCGGGAAAGAAGGTCTTCTGGCTGTAGGTGAGTAAATGGGTTTTTCTTTTCTTTTTCAGGTGATGCTGATTGTGCATATTGGGGTCATATCTGCTACGGATTGTGCATATTGGGGTCATATCTGCTACGGATTGTGCATATTGGGGTCATATCTGCTACGGATTGTGCATATTGGGGTCATATCTGCTACGGATTGTGCATATTGGGGTCATATCTGCTACGGATTGTGCATATTGGGGTCATATCTGCTACGGATTGTGCATATTGGGGTCATATCTGCTACGGATTGTGCATATTGGGGTCATATCTGCTACGGATTGTGCATATTGGGGTCATTTCTGCTACCGATTGTGCATATTGGGGTCATTTCTGCTACCGATTGTGCATATTGGGGTCATTTCTGCTACCGATTGTGCATATTGGGGTCATTTCTGCTACCGATTGTGCATATTGGGGTCATTTCTGCTACCGATTGTGCATATTGGGGTCATATCTGCTACCGATTGTGCATATTGGGGTCATATCTGCTACCGATTGTGCATATTGGGGTCATATCTGCTACCGATTGTGCATATTGGGGTCATATCTGCTATCGATTGTGCATATTGGGGTCATATCTGCTACCGATTGTGCATATTGGGGTCATATCTGCTACCGATTGTGCATATTGGGGTCATATCTGCTACCGATTGTGCATATTGGGGTCATATCTGCTACCGATTGTGCATATTGGGGCCATATCTGATAACGATTGTGCATATTGGGGCCATATCTGATACCGATTGTGCATATTGGGGCCATATCTGCTACCGATTGTGCATATTGGGGCCATATCTGCTACCGATTGTGCATATTGGGGCCATATCTGCTACCGATTGTGCATATTGGGGCCATATCTGCTACCGATTGTGCATATTGGGGCCATATCTGCTACCGATTGTGCATATTGGGGCCATATCTGCTACCGATTGTGCATATTGGGGCCATATCTGCTACCGATTGTGCATATTGGGGCCATATCTGCTATCGATTGTGCATATTGGGGTCATATCTGCTACCGATTGTGCATATTGGGGTCATATCTGCTACCGATTGTGCATATTGGGGTCATATCTGCTACCGATTGTGCATATTGGGGTCATATCTGCTACCGATTGTGCATATTGGAGCCATATCTGATAACGATTGTGCATATTGGGGTCATTGGACGTTTTTTTGTTAAAATCTGCTCACATTACGTGTATTTTCTTGAGAAAACCTGCACAATTATGTGAATTTTCTGGGAAAAGGGTCACCAAAACTTGGGCCCCCTGTCTTTGCGTTGCACTTTTAAAGGGAACCCGAGGTGAGAATAATATTGAGGCTGCCATATTTATCTCCCTTTAAGCAATACCAGTTGCCTGGCTGCCGTGCTGGTCCTCTGCCTCTTATTCTTTCAACCATAGACCCTGAACAAGCATGCAGCAGGTCAGGGGTTTCTGACAATATTGTCAGAACTGACAAGATTAGCTGCATGGCTTGTTTCTGGTGTAATTCAGTTCACTACTACAGCCAAATAGATCAGCAGGGCTGCCAGGCAACTAGTATTGTTTAAAAGGAAATAAATATGGCAGCCACCATATCACTCTCACCCTGGGTTCACTTTAAATTACAGTTAGCCCCGCCCTCATCCGGTCATGACCACGCCCATCTTTCGCAGCTCCCCCGGAAATTGGTCCAGCACCTGCATAGCACCCCCTAAAAAAATTTCCTGGAGCCGCCACTGCTCCTGTAGTGGAGGTGTTAATTAAAGCCAGTCCTTTTGCAAATCATTAAAGCTACCCGTGCTGAGCTGCAGCACATGAGCTGGCCCCGCCCCCAGCCACTGATGTCGGTCACACCTCCTCACTCTACATTGAGGCGGTAAGGACCAGTAAACAGCCAACGCCAATCCTTTTTCCTAATCACCCCCCCAGCACACTGGGAAAAATAAGAGCTAGAGGGATGTAGTAATTGGATTGTAAAGTGTTAAAGTGGACCTGAACTCTTGCACAGGAGACAAAATAACAGAAAGGCATCCTGTATGTATTTAGCGAGTTTCTCCTGTCCAATCCCCCCTCATCTGTGACTAATCACACCTGTTTTCTCAGTGGTGTCGGCTCAGGAATCTCCTCTGCCACGGCATAGCTGCTAATTTATAAACACAGGATGTTAACCCCATGTCTGCTTCCATAAAAGCATGAAGTAGGCACACTGCAGATTTATTATTGCAGAATTTGTATCAGCTGTGACAAAGAAGTGTTTTTCAAAGGTTATTATGCTGTATGATGTTGCCTATCTCTTAGAGCAGAGAGGAAGTTCTGAGTTCAGGTGCGCTTTAATATTCTGGCAACATAATAATATTGCATGATAGCATTGCTTCCCTGAAGCGATACAACAAAAACCATAGTTCACATGGTAAATGCTGCAAGAGCAATGAGTCCTCTGATCTGGAAATCCCCTGCAGCATCACCTGTAACAGGCTGCTTTCAGAGAACTGACTTCATAGCGGATGTAGAGGAAACAGTTCTCTCTTCACAGGATCACATAGAGCAATATATCCTTACAGGGGTGTAGCAATAACCCCTGCAAGGGATGCAGGCACAGGGGGGCCCGGGCCTGGTAGGGAACCTTCCTAGGGCCATTTTTAGTAGCAGGAGGTGTGTGTGTGTGTGTGTGGGGGGGGGGGGGGCACAGCACAGAAGACAGGGCAGTGGCCACACAACTCCCCCCCCCCCTCACCTCGGGTCCCCCCCTTTTTTTGGGGGGGGGGGGGGCAGGGGGCCCCATCCAAAGTTTTGCAGGGGGGGCCAGTGATTTCTAGTTACGGCCCTGTATCCTGATTTGCTCTGTTTGGACTGACTTCAAGTCTTCAGTACAGTATTCCAATAGGACCAATATCAGGAGCTCTTCTGACTTCCCCAATGCCTCACAGTTACATTCCAGGAACCTTTAGTTCCCTCTCTTCTCATGTTTCTTCCCATTTTCTTTCTTTTGGTCTACTATTGTTAGACGTATCTCCCCTTCTCCAGATCCCCACTGGGTAATTTCTTAAAGGATCACTGTTATGAAAAATTTTAAATACATGTAAACATATACATGTAAAAAGAAGTATGTTTCTTTCAGAGTAAAATGAGCCCTAAATTACTTTTCTCCTATGTTGCTGTCACTTACAGTAGGTAGTAGAAATCTGACAGAACCAACAGGTTTTGGACTAGTCCATCTCGTCATGGGGGATTCTCAGCAAGACTTTATCCTACCTAATAAAAGGCAAGTGTTCCTGCGTCTGCTGGAGGGAATGATGCGAAGCAGAAGAGGACGAGTCCAGAAGGAGGCGGGCCTGTGCATGCGCGGCATGTGTGCTTGTGTGGGTAATTAAAGGGGGAGAGAGAGAAAGCAGCAGCGGGGGGGGGGGGGGGGATTCGGGGAGGGGGTCACGACCACAGCCTAGCCCCCGTTAGGCCTAGTTCTTTATAAAGATATTCCCTTAAAAGGATTTAAACAATGATGCTGGCCGGCTTCCCTGCTCCTTACACAGTTTTTTGGCAGTTGGACAGAGCAACTGACATTCACGTAGGCCTAGTGCACACCAGAGCGGTTCTGCTGCAGTTTGCGATCCGCTTGCGGTTGCGGATCCGCTAGGGTAATGTATTTCAATGGGCTGGTGCACACCAGAGCGGGAGGCGTTTTGCAGAAACGTATACTCCCGGGCTGCTGCAGATTTTGGATTGCGGATGCGTTTCTGCCTCAATGTTAAGTATAGGAAAATCGCAAACCGCTCTGAAAAACGGCACTTCAGAGCGGTTTGCCAGGCGTTTTTTGTTACAGTAGCTGTTCAGTAACAGCTTTACTGTAACAATACATGAAATCTACTACACCAAAAACGCTTCACAAAACCGCAAAATGCTAGCTGAAACGCTACAGAAAAAGAAGAAAAAGCGTTTCAAAATCTGCTAGCATTTTGCAGATCTGCTAGCGGTTTTTGGTGTGCACCAGGCCTAAGTGCTTTTGAAAATAAACAAAACCCTGTGAATTCCCCATGAGAAGATGGGCTAGTCCAAAGCCTGTCGGTTCTGTCAAATTTCTACTACCTACTGTAAGGCCTGGTGCACACCAAAAACCGCTAGCAGATCCGCAAAATGCTCGCAGATTTTGAAACGCTTTTTCTTTTTTTTCTGTAGCATTTCAGCTAGCGTTTTGCGGTTTTGGGAAGCGTTTTTGGTGTAGTAGATTTCATGTATTGTTACAGTAAAGCTGTAACTGAACAGCTACTGTAACAAAAAACGCCTGAAAAACCGCACTGAAGTGCCGTTTTTCAGAGCGGTTTGCGTTTTTCCTATACTTAACATTGAGGCAGAAACGCCTCCGCAATCCAAAATCTGCAGCAGCCCGGGAGTATGCGTTTCTGCAAAACGCCTCCCGCTCTGGTGTGCACCAGCCCATTGAAATACATTACCCTAGCGGATCCGCAACCGCAAGCGGATCGCAAACTGCAGCCGAACCGCTCTGGTGTGCACTAGGCCTACGTGACAACAACATAGTAGAAAAGTTATTTATAGCCCATTTTACTCTGGAAAAAACGTACTTCTCATTCGTATATGTTTGCACATATATTCAATTTTAACACTTTTCGGCATAGTGCCCTTTAAGGTATATTTGCAACGCCATGTGACTGATGTGATATATTGCAATGCGGTAAATTATGTCTTCGTTGTACAATGTGGACCGCGGGACAAGCTCCGTAGACTTCACTGCTACACCTAATCGTTCATAGCTCTGTACACACTGCTGACTATGAACGATTGTCTGTCAATGTGATCTGTCATGACTGTAGTTCAAAACGCATGAGGATTGTCGTGGATTGTGGGTCTAAACCCGTCGTTTTCTCATTTTTTTCTCACCGATATCGGCAGGGAGTGCCGTTTTCTGTTTTCCATTCTTTTTTTTTACCCCGTGTGTATGGGCCTTTAGTGTTGTCATTGCTCTTATCCTACTATGCGTTTTGTTTACTGTTTATGCTTAAAGCGGACCTGAACTCAGAATTTCCTCTCTGCTCTAAAAGATAAGCAACAGCATAATAACCTTTAAAGAAAAAAAAAACATTTGTTTGTTACAGCTGATAGAAACCCTGCAATAAATCTACAGTGTACCTACTTCCTGCTTTCATGGAAGCAGACATGGGGTTAACAACCTTTGTTTACAAATTAGCTGCTCTGCAGTGGCAGAGGAGATTTCTGAGCTGACATGGCTGAAGAGATCAAATTAAAATGGTGATTAGGCACAGATGTGAAGGAATTAGACAGGCTAAACTCTCTAAATACATACAGGGTGCATTTCTGTATACTTTCCGTCTGTCCGTGCAAAAGTTCAGGTCCCCTTTAAAGGGGAACTGAAGTGAGAGGTATACGGAGGCTGCCATATTTATTTCCTTTTAGGGCCCTTTTCCACTAGTGGCGATTGTGATGCTGAATCCAAAAATCGCAAACCGCTAGTGATTTTGAAATCGCTACGGTTTGCTTTTTAACATAGGAATCGCGGTAGGTAATTTCCACTACCGCGATTTGTTTTTTGGACTTAAATGCGATCGCTCCGCGGAGCGATCTTTGCTGCGATTTTGCTATGCAGTGCATTGCATAGCAAAATTGTGAACGCAATTGCCGGGATGTTTCCTGCACTTGCGATTCAGCAATCGCTAGCGTTTAGCGCGAAAGCTAGTGATTGCTAGTGGAAAAGGGCCCTTAATCAATACCAGTTGCCTGGCAGCCCTGCTAGTCTATTTCTCTGCAGTAGTATCTGAATAACACCAGAAACAAGCATGCAGCTAGTCTTGTCAGATCTGACTTTAAAGTCTGAAACACCTGATCTGCTGCATGCTTGTTCAGGGGCTATGGCAAATAGTAGTAGAGGCAGAGGATCAGCAGGGCTGCCAGGCAACTGGTATTGCTTAACCACTTGAGGACCCACCCTTTACCCCCCCTTAAGGACCAGCGCTGTGCTGAGTGATCTGTGCTGGGTGGGCTCTGCAGCCCCCAGCACAGATCATGTAGCAGGCAGAGAGATCAGATCACCCCCCTTTTTTCCCCACTAGGGGGATGATGTGCTGGGGGGGTCCGATCTCTCATACCTGCATGTGGCTGGCGGGGGGGGCAGCTCAAAGCCCCCCTCCGCGGCGAAATTCCCCCCTCCCTCTCCTACCTGCTCCCCCCCCGGAGATCAGGGCTGCACAGGACGCTATCCGTCCTGTGCAGCCAGTGACAGGACGTCCCCTGTCACATGGCGGCGATCCCCGGCCGCTGATTGGATTATTACCGCTTGTGTTTACATTTAGCCTGCGAGCCGCCATCGGCGGCCCGCAGGCTATTCACGGAGCCCCCCGCCGTAAATTGACAGGAAGCAGCCGCTCGCCCGAGCGGATGCTTCCTGATTAATCAGCCTGCAGCTGGCGACGCAATACTGCGTCGCTGGTCCTGCAGCTGCCACTTTGCCGACGCGCGGTATGAGTGCGCGGTCGGCAAGTGGTTAAAAGGAAATAAACATGGCAGCCTCCATATACCTCTCTCTTCAGTTCCCCTTTAAGTCAGACTCTTTGCTATTGTATCCAGTACATAGCCTGAGTCTGACATTTCATATGCTTATCATAGCTGTACCTAGCTTGCTTGTGTGCTGACAGTTTGTGGTTACTGATTGTTACATCCATTGTTTGATTGTTTTGGTTTAAAAAAACTTCAATAGTGGTAAAAAAAATAATCTTAAAGGGAAGGTCCAAGCAAAATAAAAAAAATGAGTTTCACTTACCTGGGGCTTCTACCAGCCCCATGTAGCCATCCTGTGCCCTCGTAGTCACTCACTGCTGCTCCAGTCCCCCGCTGGCAGCTTGCCGACCTCGGAGGTCGGCGGGCCGCATTGCGTACGTTTTTACGCATTGCCACTAGTGCAGGAACATTAACACATACATTTTTATGCATTACTGGTTCAATGCGTATAAAGTTACGCAAACCAGTAACGCGTAAAAATGTATTAGTTAATGTTCCAGCACTAACGGGAATGCGTAAAAATGTACGCAATGCGGCCCCGCCCACCTCCGAGGTCGGCAAGCTGCCAGCGGGGGACTGAAGCAGCAGTGAGTGACTACGAGGGCACAGGATGGCTGCATGGGGCTGGTAGAAGCCCCAGGTAAGTGAATCTCATTTTTTTTTGCTTGGACCTTCCCTTTAATATGAACATTAGCTGTTGTTGTAAGAGTTGTTATTCGAATATTCCCTGATGAAGTTGAGGCTCTATAGGCTGCTATATTATTGTTCTGTTTATTTGAACATCTGTAAGCCAATAAAGCCTGATATAAACAATGATGTATAGACTCCGGAGAAGCAGAGAAAGAAGCGGTGCTTCCTCGAAGACAATGGCAGGAAACGATCTCTCACCCACCCTCTTCCCATTCCCCCCTCGCCCGCCCTGCAGCCCCGACTGCTCAATGACCTCAGTAACTACACTCTCTGCAGACTTCAGCTGGAGGGCCAATGGCAGTGCTCCAATACACTCCTGCCATGTCTTCTCAGCAGAAATAAGTCCTTAGGCAAGCCACAAGACAGGAGCTTTTGCCCACAGGCCATTGCTAATGGTCACCTGCAATTTTTTGTAAGATTTGGTTGGGGCTAGCATCCAACAGGCCCCTAGACTCACTCCAGGCCATAGGCAACTGCCTTGTAGATGAACTGGCTCTGCTTCTCAGTCACTTATAAATCACTTATCCAACTCAAAGGGACACAGTAGGGGGTCGTGGGAAAATGAGTTGAACTTACCCGGGGCTTCTAATGGTCCCCAGCAGACGTCCTGTGCCCGCGCAGCCACTCACCGATGCTCCGGCCCCGCCTACGGTTCACTTCTGGAATTTCAGACTTTAAAGTCTGAAGACCACTGCAACTGCGTTGCCATGTCCTCTGTCCCGCTGATGTCACCAGGAGCGTACTGCGCACACACAGACCATACTGGGCCTGCGCAGTACACTCCTGGTGCCATCAGTGGGAGTGAGGACATGGCAACGCAGGCGCAGTGGTTTTCAGACTTTAAAGTCTTAAATTCCAGAAGTGAACCGGAGGCGGGGCCCGGAGCATCGGTGAGTGGCTGCGTGGGCACGGGATGTCTGCGGGGGACAATTAGAAGCCCCGGGTAAGTTCAGCTCATTTTCCCCCCGACCCCCCTACAGTATCCCTTTAAAGGGACATCAGGGCCAGTTCGAGGTGCAATAGGGTCTCTGGGCAAAATAGACCTGGGTGGCTCCTCTGACAACCCCCCTTAAGCTGCATTAGAGGCATTTTATTTATGAGAAATTGCACCCCCACCCCGCTCGGCTTCTTTTGGAAAAAGATGGGCTGGATCGGGTCCACAGTAGCACAGACCCAATCGGGCTCGGCTGTTTCCGCCACACCCCACACGGGACAGGGCTAGCCCTCATGCGCATAAAGGCCACACTTCAGGAGTCCCAGCGAGAGGATGGAGGAGAATGGGGGAAGCCTCTTTAGGCCTCTATTTTAAAAAAACGCAAAGGAAAAATGTTTTTTTTTCATTTTCATTTTTCTGATTTAAAAAAAAATTCTTCCTTTGCATTTTTAAAATCGATTTTCTCAAAAACGGCAAGGTCTATTTGAAAAAAAAAAAAAAAAATTGCATGTACGGGGGCCTTGCTATTAAAGGAGACCCGAAGCAAAAATAAACAAATAAAATAAATGATTGTATCTATCTTCCTTCTCCTAAAAATGACTTTTTAAGATATTACATAGTTTTATTTTATGTTTAAATCTACTTTTTAAGTTTTAACTGTTTTATTGTTTTTGCTCAATGACACATTCATTGTAATAAGCCAGAGCTAAAATCTATGAACCATTGACCCTTTTTATCTCTTTCCTGCTCTCAGAAGCCATTTTCTGCTAGGAAAGTGGTTTATAGTTGGGATTTCTTATCAGTGAGGGTCACACTGTAGTCACTTCCTGTCTGAGTCAGGACTGAGTCAGCCACGTACATACCTGATATTTAACTCTTTTAGGCAGAGAAAGAAAGAAAAGGAACACAGCATGGGTATTTGTGTGCTAGGCACTGTACATACCAATGTCTATCTCATCATGTCACATGTCACCTCGGGTATCCTTTAACCACTAAAATCAGTGTGAAATTACGCAAAAAATTTGCGAAATTACAGTTCCTGATTACGATTACAAACTAAATGAATTACGACTTTACCCGAAATTTTGCATTACGATTATGCAAAATTTGCGCTCATCGCTATATAATGGGCTATTATCTGTGTTGTAGGACCCAGGTTTACAACATACAATACACGTGCCCCATGGGGTACTTACAATGGGCTGATGGAGTACTGTTTACAGGTAATTAACTCTGGTAAGTTTTGAGATTTAAAAATAATACATTTTATGTTAACAAATCTGAAAAAGCATCCTTAAAGTGTACCTAAGATGAAATTTTTTTATTTTTTTTTTGCCTTGTTCCCACCTTTCTCCTTAAAGAGAACCAGAGATCCTGTAAAGAAAAGCAGTTATACAAACCTTAGGCTTCCTCCAGCCCCATACGCGCTGATCGATCCCACGCCGCCATCCTCCTCTGCCCGCAGCTATGAGAACCGGGACCCCACTCTGCCGCCAATCGGAGCCAGTCTAAGCGTAGCAGAGGTGCGCTCTTTGCGTATCTCTGCAGCAGTGTATGGAGAAATACGTAGAGGGCGCACTTCTCCTGCGTAGCCCGGCTCCGATGACGTCACTGACAGGAGCCAGTTCTCGTAGTTGCGGGCAGCGCTGGACGGCGGCGTGGGAGCGATCAGCGCGTATGGGGCTGGAGGAAGCCTCAGGTATGTATAACTTCTTTTCTCTACAGGATCTCTGGTTCCCTTTAACATGCCTCCATTGCTGGCTTCCCCTATACTGGACTGCCAGGCAGGTTCAGGTGACATTATTTCTGAACCAGCCTCTCTTGACACACCAGAGTCTCTGAATGCGCTCTCCATTTGTGCCCCCAGATCACTCCATAGTCACAGAGGTGAACCAAAGAGCAGCACCAACCTCCACGTGGGACCAATTAGATTACATCGATCTGATTCTTCCTTCTGTAAAAGTTACTGGGGTGTTTCACTCACACCTTTGTTTTGCCTTTCTCCTTAACATACGTAGCAATTTTCGTGATGATAGCATTTATGGGGGCTTTGCTATTAACCACTAAAGCCGGCACAAAATTACACAAAACTTACACGAAAAGTATGCAAAATTACGAATGGATTATGCAAAATCATTTGTATGTCCAAATCCTAATTACATACGACTGTAAAATGTACAGGAGATTGTGCATAATCATAATTAGCAGATTAAGATCATCACTACTATTAACCCCCTGGCGGTAAATAATCCCGACCTGTGCTCGGGCTCCGCTTTGTGAGCTGTTAGCGGTAACCCCGAGCTCAGGTCGGGCTGCGCATTGCTTAACTGGGTCTCGCGTGTGATCAGCGCTGCGCAGCGGGACACAGGCTTCTCCCCCCGCCTGTCAGGCTCGTCTTTGGCCGCCGGGATCCCCACGTCCCCGCTATTCTTCGGGGACCCGGCGGCCAATCAGTGCGGCGGTGACGGTGTGACGTCACGGGGCTGGGGCGGGACAAACTTTTAAATTAAGGAAGAAGGAAAACAGAGAGAAACGCACCCTGTATGTATACATGTGTATGTTTATTTTAATTTATTTATTGTATTTATAAAGCGGCAACATATTACGCAGCGCATATATACTGTATATATATATATATATATATATATATATATATATACTCTCTGCCTGCTGCCTGCACCGACCTCTGTCTGGATTTTGACTACTCTCTGCCTGCCGCCTGCACCGACCTCTGTCTGGATTTTGACTACTCTCTGCCTGCCGCCTGCACCAACCTCTGCCTGGGTTTTGACTACTCTCGGCCTGCCACCTGCACCGACCTCTGCCTGGATTTTGACTACTCTCTGCCTGCCGCCTGCACCAACCTCTGCCTGGGTTTTGACTACTCTCGGCCTGCCACCTGCACCGACCTCTGCCTGGATTTTGACTACTCTCTGCCTGCCGCCTGCACCGACCTCTGTCTGGATTTTGACTACTCTCTGCCTGCCGCCTGCACCGACCTCTGTCTGGAATTTGACTACTCTCTGCCTGCTGCCTGCACCGACCTCTGTCTGGATTTTGACTACTCTCTGCCTGCCGCCTGCACCGACCTCTGCCTGGATTTTGACTACTCTCTGCCTGCCGCCTGCACCGCCCTCTGCTTGGATTTTGACTACTCTCTGCCTGCCGCCTGCACCGACCTCTGCCTGGATTTTGACTACTCTCTGTCTGCCTTATTTGTACAGTTTCACAATTTTTTTAAGTTTATTAATAAATGTAATTAATTCAAAAAAAAATGTTCTAGTCTTTTATTTATATGCAGAATGTCCACTAGGCTTTTATTCTGTCATATTTTGGTGAGTTGAATTGGAGGCCTAAAATTCATGAAAAAAAATGTACCGCTTTTGACTCATAATTCCAGACAGAAATGCAGCACCAGGGAGGTTAACCACCCTGGCGTTCTGATTAAATCGCCAGGGTGGCTGCGGGAGGGTTTTTTTTAAATAAAAAAAAAACTATTTCATGCAGCCAACTGAAAGTTGGCTGCATGAAAGCCCACTAGAGGGCGCTCCGGAGGCGATCTTCCGATCGCCTCCGGCGCCCAGAATAAACAAGGAAGGCCGCAATGAGCGGCCTTCCTTGTTTTGCTTATATCGTCGCCATAGCGACAAGCGGAGTGACGTCATCGACGTCAGCCGACGTCCTGACGTCAGCCGCCTCCGATCCAGCCCTTAGCGCTGGCCGGAACTTTTTGTTCCGGCTGCGCAGGGCTCAGGCGGCTAGGGGGGCCCTCTTTCGCCGCTGCTCGCGGCGAATCGCCGCAGAGCGGCGGCGATCAGGCAGCACACGCGGCTGGCAAAGTGCCGGCTGCGTGTGCTGCACTTTATTTGATAAAAATCGGCCCAGCAGGGCCTGAGCGGCAGCCTCCGGCGGTGATGGACGAGCTGAGCTCGTCCAGACCGCTCAGGAGGTTAAATGAAATAAATACTATCTTCACCAATATACATCCCATACAGTATGTCAGCCACACATAAACTGGGAGTTGTCATTATAATGATTCATATCAGAAGGAAATGAGTTCTGCAGTTGTGGAATATTATCCTGTACAAGACATCTTCCAGACATAAGGAAGACCCGTGTCACCTCCATGATGAGGGTCCCCTCCCAGCTGACTTGTGTCACCTCCATGACTGATGCTGAGGGTCCCCTCCCAGCTGACTTGTGTCACCTCCATGACTGATGCTGAGGGTCCCCTCCCAGCTCACTTGTGTCACCTCCATGACTGATGCTGAGGGTCCCCTCCCAGCTCACTTGTGTCACCTCCATGACTGATGCTGAGAAAACTCCCAGCTGGGCCACCCTTGACCTCTACCCTTCCTTGCCCTTTACTTACGCACTTGTTACATGTCCTGTCTTCTGCTTTCCTGACCTCAGCACAGTCTGAATGCAGCTTACTGAAGATGCTAAAGAGGAGCTCCGCTTCAGGCAAAGCCACTAGGATTGAAATTGTGTGGACTACCTGTCCCAGGGAGGACGTTAAGGATATGTGCTCCGATTCCCTAGATAGGTTTTGATACGCTGAATGTGTGCATGTTTGTGCTATGCATGTTACAGGGCCAGAGTTAGGACACATACGACACTGGGATACCTCTACGCGGTGTATGTGATTACGCAAGAAACTTTATTCTTGTAACAAAGATCCCAGCTTTTAACTTAGCTGTAGGGACAGCATTGATTGCTGCATGATTTTTGTAAGTGGATTCGCATGAGGATTTGCATGAGTGTGCGGAAGTTCATTTTGATGTTTTGCTGTTATCCCATTATCACACTGACTTTCCCTGCATTTATGCCTAATACTAATCTGCCTCCTACCTACACCTTACAGTAGCCACAGCTATCTATGCCTAACACTAACCTCCCCCTTTCTATGCCAAACACTAACCTACCTGCATCTATGCCTAACACTAACCTCCCACTACCTACACCTAACACTAACCTCCTCCATCCATGTCTACCACTAACTTCCCAGCATCTATGCCTAACACTAACCTCCCCCTATCTATGCCTTTCACTAACTTCCCACCATCTATGCCTAATAGAGATGGCTTGAACCTCCGATTTTAGGTTCGCGAACCTCGAACGAGAACCTCCGCAAAAAGTTTGGTTCGCGCAAACTTTTCGAACCGCAATAGACTTCAACGGGGAGGCGAACTTTGAAAACTAGAAACATGTATGCTGGCCAGTGCTGCTCAACAGGATACCGGATATCCGAATAGACTCGGATATCCGAACTTTTTAGGCCTATCCGATCGGATCCGGATTCCTGATAGCTGGTCCAGTATCCGGATAGCTATCTGCGGATAGTTGGCTGGGCTATGCTGATATCCGCGGATATCTGGACCAGTGAAACACTGCATGAGGTCCAGACGTCATGGGAGCCAATCAGAGGGCTCCCAGCAGAAGCACCAGAAACCAATCACAGAGGGGAACCCTGGCCAGCCCCACCTGACCTCATTAAGCCAATCAGAGGCCTCCCAGCCTAAACCCTGGCTCCCAATCACAGAAAGGAACACTGGCCAGCCCCCCTTGTATAATAAGGAGGGCTGCCATGATGAGACAGATCCAGGGCCGGCCCGCTCATGAGGCGGGGTGAAACTTTTGCCTCAGGCGGCAAATTTCCAGGGGCGGCACCCGCCCGTCCGTGGGTGCGGGGAGCCGGCCCGCCGAGCTGGAGGGGTAGCTGGCAGGACAGGGGTATTGGGCCAGCGGCGGGGAGGGGGGTCGGACCCCCCCCTCCCTCGCCTGGGTCCCCCGTCCTCCGCTCCCCTCCAGCCTAAATAGACGCAGCCGTATGTGTAAGAGGCACGGGCGGGGAGGACACTCACCTCTTCCTCGCTCCAGCGTGCGCTCCACTGACATCACTTCCTGCAACGCTGCAGGAAGTGATGTCAGTGGAGCGCATGCTGGGAAGAGGTGAGTGTCCTCTCCGCCCGTGCCTCTTACACATACGGCTGCGTCTATTTAGGCTGGAGGGGAGCGGAGGACGGGGGACCCAGGCGAGGGAGGGGGGGGTCCGACCCCCCTCCCCGCCGCTGGCCCAATACCTTCGTCCTGCCAGCTACCCCTCCAGCTCAGCGGCCCCCCAGAGCGCGCCCCCTCTCCCCCCGAGGGGGGGGGGGGGGAGGGGCGGCGGTGGCAATTTTTTAAAAATTTGCCTCAGGCGGCAAAAAGTCTAGGGCCGGCCCTGGACAGATCGTCCTGGCTTGCTGAATGCTTCCTGAGAGACATGCTCCTGTTCCATTGCTGGTGCCCTACAAAGGGCTGTACATAGTTATAAACCTAAGCTGTTCAGTGATTAACCCCTTCACTATCACTACAGTATAGTTAAATCATTCATTTGCTTGATTGATGTCATAAATGTGACATTAAGGCCCGGTTCACATTAGCGGCCGCCGTCCGGAATCGCCGTGCCGGAGCCGGACCGCATGCAGAACGGACGGAACGGACGCACGGCATAGCAATGAAAGCCTATGCGTCCGTTCACATGCGTCCGTTTCGTCCGGACCGGATCCGGACCGGATCCGGACCCTGGCATAAGACCCAACATGCGCTATTTTTTGGTCCGGCTCCTCCGGCAGCCGTATCCGGAGCGGAGCCGGACTGCACCATCCGGCCAATACAAACCAATGAGAACCGGAGAGCGCACAACACACTGGCTAAAAATCCGGATGTTCTACCCCACTTCCTATGCGTATTGAAGCGGCGATTTTGGATGGGGACACATGGGCAAGCATTTTGGAGTGGAGCAGTAGTGATTTTAAACGTGCTGGAGATGTTGGCAGTATGTCGGAGGTGGAGGTGAGTGCTAAACAGCGGAGGGCCTGATTCCACAGGTCCACCTTCTGCTGACCTCCCAGACCCCAACATTTTTATTCCTTTTCTACTATCTTTTGCCAAACGGATCCGGATCGCATCCTGATGAACACCTGATGCAAACTGACCGGATCCGGATCGGATCCGGATCAGAACCGTACGGTTCCGATCCGGATCCGGTCCAGATCCGGTCAGGTCATCCGGTCCGTTTGGCAGAGAACCGCAAGTGTGAACGGGGCCTTAGAGTGTGTGCTGCAGTGCTGCTGCAGCTGCTATGTGATTGTGTGTGTGTTGTACACACACCAGGCCAGGTGCTGCCTGCCTGCCACGAGCAAACACGTGCAAAGTGCCACGTGCAAACACATGCACAGTGCAAACACGTGCAAAGTGCAAACACGTGCAAACTGCAAAAATGTGCAAACACGTGAAAACACGTGCAAAAATGTGCAAACACGTGCAAAGTGCCACTTTGCACATGGCACTTTGAACGTGTTTGCACTTTCCACATTTTTGCACTTTGCACGTGTTTGCACTTTGCACATTTTTGCACGTGTTTGCACGTGTTTGCACATTTTTGCATGTGTTTGCGCGTGTTTGCACATTTTTGCATGTGTTTGCGTGTTTGCACATTTTTTCATGTGTTTGCGCGTGTTTGCACATTTTTGCATGTGTTTGCGCGTGTTTGCACAATTTTGCACGTGTTTGTACTTTGCACATTTTTGCACGTGTTTGCGCGTGTTTGCACATTTTTGCATGTGTTTGCGCGTGTTTGCACATTTTTGCATGTGTTTGCGCGTGTTTGCACATTTCTGCATGTGTTTGCGCGTGTTTGCACATTTTTGCATGTGTTTGCGCGTGTTTGCACAATTTTGCATGTGTTTGCACGTGTTTGCACTTTGCACATTTTTGCACGTGTTTGCGCGTGTTTGCACATTTTTGCATGTGTTTGCGCGTGTTTGCACATTTTGCATGTGTTTGCGCGTGTTTGCACATTTTTGCATGTGTTTGCGCGTGTTTGCACTTTGCACATTTTTGCACGTGTTTGCGCGTGTTTGCACATTTTTGCATGTGTTTGCGCGTGTTTGCACATTTTTGCATGTGTTTGCGCGTGTTTGCACATTTTTGCATGTGTTTGCGCGTGTTTGCACAATTTTGCATGTGTTTGCACGTGTTTGCACTTTGCACATTTTTGCACGTGTTTGCGCGTGTTTGCACAATTTTGCATGTGTTTGCACGTGTTTGCACTTTGCACATTTTTGCACGTGTTTGCACGTGTTTGCACATGTTGGCACTTGGCACTTTGCACATGGCACATGGCACTTTGCCCTTGGCACTTTGCATTTGGCACTTGGCCCTTTGCACTTGACACTTGGCCCTTTGAACTTGGCCCTTTGCACTTGACACTTGGCCCTTTGCACTTGGCCCTTTGCACTTGACACTTGGCCCTTTGAACTTGGCCCTTTGCATTTGGCACTTTGCACTTGGCCCTTTGCACTTGACACTTGGCACTTTGCACTTGGCCCTTTGCACTTGACACTTGGCCCTTTGCACTTGGCCCTTTGCACTTGACACTTGGCCCTTTGAACTTGACCCTTTGCATTTGGCACTTTGAACTTGGCCCTTTGCACTTGACACTTGACCCTTTGCACTTGGCATTAGGCACTTGGCCCTTTGCATTTGGCACTTTGCACTTGGCCCTTTGACAGCCTTTTTTTGTGGGGGGGGGGGGGATTTTAAGTCCCCACATCATCAATTAGTGTTCCCCTTTGAAAAAGAATGATGCTACATGCCTAATTGACCCTTAAAAACCTTTTTAAAGCAATTTAAAGGCCACTTCCGGTTTTCAATCCGGATATCCGAATCCGGTCGGATACTACGGTCGGATATCCGAATCGGATTCGGATCGGAAAATTTTAAATTCGGATATCCGACCCGGATCGGATAGCGGGGTATCCGGATCCGAATCGGATTCGGATTTTGAAAAGGGGTATCCGAGCAGCACTGATGCTGGCCACAAAAGTAATGGAAAAGATGTTTCAAGGGTTCTAACACCTGGAGGGGGGCATGGCGGAGTGGGATACACGCCAAAAGTCCATGGGAAAAATTCAGATTTGACGCACATCAGCGTTTAACCACTTCAGGATTCGGCGTACGCTTAACTACATCCCTGAATCCTGAATGGAAACGGCCGCTCGTTCGATTTGAAGAGCCCCCCCCGCAAGCGCAAACAGCCGGTGGGGAAAAAAGGGGGGTAGTCTGATCGCCCTGGCTGCTATCTGATCGGTGCTGCGGGCTGGAGAGTCCACGCAGCACCGATCAGGCAAACCACCCCCTGGCACAGAAGTGGTTAAAAAAGGCATAAATCACATTGCATGCTAAATTGGAGGCCTAAAGTGCTTTAAAACATCTTGCATGTGTATACATCAATCAGGTAGTGTAATTAGTGTACTGCTTCACACTGACACACCAAACTCACTGTGTAACGCACCGCAAACAGCTGTTTGCCTAGTGACGGCCATGCTGGACTGGTGCGCACCATGGCCAGAGTGCAGGCGATAGCGGTTTTCAAGCCCATATGGTCACCGGGCTGAGGTAGCTCAATGACAGAACAACAGTGACTGTCCAGCTGTTCGAATTTGGTCTGTCCACAATGAAGCAACAACCTTATTATCTTGGGTGTGCCCCCCTCCCCCCTTTCCCGAGACACTCATATAGCCGGCGGTCATTGCTTCATTGTGATACGCAAGCCCCTTCAACGCGGCAAGGTAACAATCACGAAGGGGAATTGACACATGTACATACCTTTTGTTTTGTTGTTGCAGCAGCAGTGCAGCCAGAATAATTAGGCAGGCATGTACACGCACCAGAAAATCATTATAGCGGCCGCTGCTGCCTGTTAGCAGTGGCCTTAAACATTCAGGAATCCGCCTGGAGTCCTGGACCCTGTTGGTGGTGGCGGAGAAGGCAGTCAAGCGGCCTGCGGGCAGAGATGCTGTGTGGGGAGCGACTTAGTCTTGGGGCAGGCAGTCACACGGCGTGCAGGCAGAGATGCTGTGTGTGAGGACTGACTTAGTCTTTCGGGCAGGCCTGACTGTACTTTGCAGACCACGTGGTCAGATGGACCCTTGACCCAACACTGTGTGCCAGAGATGACACCACTTGCCTTTCAACATCACGGTACAGTTTGGGTATCGCCTCTTTTGAGAAATAATTGCAGCCTGGTATCTTCCACTGCGGTGTGTGGCTTTGCTTTTGTTTGCTGCTTTTCCTCAGGTGGTCATCCCATTGCAGTTTGTGCTTTGTCATCATGTACCTTCGTAAGTAAGTAGTCCCTACGCGGGTCTTGGTATTTCCACGGCTCAATTTTTGGTGGCAGAAAGTACAGATGGCGTTGCTCTCATCTGAGGCAGACACACAAACAAATTTTGACACCACTGAGCCCTGGGGTGTTCGACCTCCCCCATCTATGCCTAACACTAACCTCCCACCATCTATATCAAACACTAACCTACCCCTACCTAACACTAACCTACCTACATCTAACACTAACCTACCTATACCTAACACTAACCTACCTACATCTAACACTAACCTACCCCTACCTATACCTAACACTAACCTACCTACATCTAACACTAACCTCCCCCTACTTATGCCAAATGAGCTCCCACCATCTATGCCTAACATTAACCCACTGTAATGAATAGCAGAGATGCCGCCGCGCGGTCTGGTGGCGGGGCGGCTGTCTCCGCGTTCAGACCAGCGGTTTCCGCACAGTAACATGTGTCTGGTTTGTCTGGGCCTTCTAGTGCACACAAATGGAGAGCTACGCACGCGCGCCAGAAGACAGGACCTTTATGCCAGCAGGAGAGGTATCAGCTGATCAGGACGATCAGCTGATCCCAGCGGAACTCCTGAGTGGCTGGGGGCGGCGCTGCGGAGCGCTGTAGTATATATAGATCTTGCTTGTCCGTTGCTGGTTGTCTGCCGTTGCGAATACTTACGTGTGAGCACTCAGACCTCAGTCAGATCCTACAGTGTGTTAGAACCAGTTGGAACTGGGAATTCACACTTAGCCAGATTCCGCTCTTGATGTTTACTTTGTCATCACTGTGTTATAGTTTAGATCAGTTCCAGGGTGTTGAGACCAAGGACCTCACACCCAAGCATAGGATTACTGTGTTATTACTGTGTTATACTTTAGACCAGTTCCAGGGTGTTGAGACCAAGGACCTCACACCCAAGCTTAGGATACTGTGTTATACTTTAGACTAGTTCCCGGGTGTCGAGACCAAGGACCTCACACCTCAGACTAGGATTGTACTTGATATCTGTTATGACCTCTGGCTCTGTTGACCTTTCTCTGTCTTTCTGATTCGGTACCTCTGCCTATCTGTCTACCAGTTGCCAACCTTGCCTGTACCCGGTTACCGAATCAGCCTTCTGTCTCTGTACCTTATCTGCTCGTGTGTTGCCGATCTGGCCTGTCTGACCCTTCTGACTGTCACTCATCCCTCGAGTGATCAGTCTGTCTGTACTACCCGTGACACTAATCCACCAGGTGTCAGTTAGCTGCAAGGACCTCCTGCTCCTCAGAGAGTCCTTCCTGCAGTCCAGCCAGTGGCCTCTACCCCATAGGAGTCCACTGGCTGCAGTACAGTCTGATTGCCAATCCATCTGGGAATCACTGGCTGCAGTACAGTCTGATTTCCACCTACCCCATCTATGCATAACACTAACCTCTCCCCATCTTTGCCTAACACTAACATCTCCCCATGTATGCCTAACACTAACCTACCCCCATCTATGCCTAACACTAACCTCCCATCTATGTCTAACACTAACCTCCCATCTATGTCTAACCCTAACCTCCCATCTATGACTAACACTAACCTCCCCATCTATACCTAACCCTAACCTACCCCTACCTACACCTAACACTAACCTACCATCTATTCCTAACACTAACCTCCCCCCATCTATGCCTAACACTAACCTACCCCTACCTACACCTAACACTAACCTCCCATCTATTCCTAACACTAACCTCCCCCCATCTATGCCTAACCCTAACCTACCCCTACCTACGCCTAACACTAACCTCCCATCTATTCCTAACACTAACCTCCCCCCATCTATGCCTAACCCTAACCTACCCCTACCTACGCCTAACACTAACCTTCCATCTATTCCTAACACTAACCTCCCCCCATCTATGCCTAACACTAACCTACCCCTACCTACGCCTAACACTAAACCCCTACCATCTTTGCCTAAGGGTGCATACACACATCCAATTTTAATTGACCGATCACTGGCACAATCTGTCCATAATATTCAAAATCTGTTGGCCCTCATACTACCTGGAAGTATTAAAATTGAACAAAACTGTATACCTTAACCCATTCAGGTTCCGTGGTTTTCACGAGAGAAATGTTCACCTCCCATTCATTAGCCTATAACTTTATCACTACTTATCACAATGAACTGATCTATATCTTGTTTTTTCCGCCACCAATTAGGCTTTCTTTGGGGGGTACATTTTGCTAAGAGCCACTTTACTGTAAACACATTTTAACAGGAAGAATAAGAAAAAAATGGAAAAATTCATTATTTCTCAGTTTTCAGCCATTATAGTTTTACAATAATACATGCCTCCATAATTAAAACTCACGTATTGTATATGCCCATATGTCCCGGTTATTACACCGTTAAAATTATGTCCCTATCACAATGTATGGCGACAATATTTTATTTGGAAATAAAGGTGCATTTTTTCCATTTTGCATCCATCACTATTAACAAGTTTAAAATAAAAAAAATATAGAAATATTTCATCTTTACATTGATATTTAAAAAGTTTAGACCCTTAGGTAAATATTTACATTTTTTTTTTATTGTAATGGTTTTTTTTATTTATAGTAAACATTTTATTTGGGTAGTTTTGGGAGGGTGGGGGGTAAACAATAGATTTATAATGTAAATGTGTGTTGATTTTAATTCATTTTTATTTTCAGGTGTAGTATTACTTTTTGGCCACAAGATGGCGGCCATGAGTTTGTTTACATGACGTCACTCTAAGCGTAACATACGCTTAGAGTGGCGCATCAGGAAGTGAATGGCCAGAAAAGGCGCAGCTTCCGAGAGAAGCTGTCGCTTTTTCAGCGGGGGAGAGGAATCAGTGATCGGACTTCATAGTCCGATACATTGATTCCCTGACTACCGAATCCGCGGCCGGGAGTGCGCGTGCATGTGCGCGATCGGCCGCAGGGGCGCGCGGTAGCGCACATGGTTTCTGGACGTAGTTTCTACGTCCAGAAACCAAAATAGGTTAAGGTGACCATACACAATCTCACTAAATGGATTGATTTTTTTAATCAAAATTGTGAAGAAAAATATAAAACATTTTTTAAAATTGTTATTTTTCACACAAAAAATGTCCATAAGTGTATGGAATAATGATTTGATAAATTGCTTCCTTTAGATTGTAAGCTCGTCAGGGCAGAGCTCTCTCACCCTTTTGTGTCTTGGATTTTGTTGTTCATTTCATAGCTTGCACTCTGTGTTGTACATTTTATTCATCATGTTACATCTGTCATTGTAACCACCAGTTCTGCAGATTGTACCAGTGACCATATTTGATATATATCATTGTCTGTGTCATTATGGGTAACAGGAAAAAAGGGCGCAGGCAGCTAGTGGACAAAAAGGGCGCCGCCATTCACTCCCATAGTAAATATCGTTTAATGGGCGGCGAGCAGGAAAAAAGGGCGCCGGAGATTAATAACGTTTTATAAATGGCGCCCGGAGATTTTTAATGTTTTATAACTGTGCTTGTGATGATTTACGTTTAGAAAATGCACCCGTGACGAATAACGTTTATAAAAATACTAAACATATTTATCCTATTTAACTAAAACATTATTTAAAATGTTATCCCTTACTGTTTGTAAAACATTATTATTCACAAAATAAAGCGATCAGTACGTAACGGAAATTGCAATATATTTTTTACAGTCACTATTTGTAAAACATTATTATCCACATAATAAAGCAAACACTAAGGGGGGTGGTTAGGGTTAGGCACCACCAGGAGGGTCTTAGATTTAGGCACCACCAGGGAGGTCTTAGGTTTAGGCACCACCAGGAGGGTCTTAGGTTTAGGCACCACCAGGGGGTCTTAGGTTTAGGCACCACCAGGGGGTCTTAGGGTTAGGCACCACCAGGGGGGTCTTAGGTTTAGGCACCACCAGGGGAGTCTTAGGGTTAGGCACCACCAGGGGAGTCTTAGGTTTAGGCACCACCAGGGGGGGTCTTAGATTTAGGCACCACCAGGGAGGTCTTAGGTTTAGGCACCACCAGGAGGGTCTTAGGTTTAGGCACCACCAGGGGGTCTTAGGTTTAGGCACCACCAGGGGGTCTTAGGTTTAGGCACCACCAGGGGTCTTAGGTTTAGGCACCACCAGGGGAGTCTAATGGCCCATACTCACGAGGGACTTTTGTCGCCTCAACACGCGGCGCGCGCGTGTTGCGGCGACAGGTCACCCGTGAGTATGGGCCGTCGCACGCGCGCGCACCCCGAACTGTCGCCCGCCGCTCTTGTCGCCATGCGATTGAAAGTTTCAATCGCATGGCAACAGTCGCCGCCGCACCTCCGCCGCAACTGTCGCTAGTCCGCGTGAGTACGCGGACTAGCGACAGCAACCTCCATAGAGGTGAATGAAGCTTCCGGCGGGGGGAGGAGGAACGTCGGCGACAGCTTCCGTCTCGCCGCTGGTCCCTCTTCCGCGTGTGTACGCGGAGGGACCTGGAGAGAAGCTGTCGCCGGCCTGTCGCTAGCACGCTCACGTGTGCTGGCGACAGGCCACTTCTGCAGCCCGTGAGTACGGGCCATTAGGGTTAGGCACCACCAGGGGGGTCTTAGGGTTAGGCACCACCAGGGGGGTCTAGGGGTTAGGGATAGGTACAGGGAGGGTTTTGTGTGAGAGTAGGGTTAGGTATAGTTTTAGTAAAAAAATTGTAATACTTACTAATGTTTTGCAACACTTATTACGAACGTAGTTATATTTATATCATCGTTATAAATAATATTTTCAGATTTTATTATAAGAAGAAACGATAAATGAAGGTTATTCACAATAATATACAATTATAACGATTAAACATATATTATCATTTTTTTTAAGAAACGTAATTATAAGTTTCACTTTTGAAACAGGGAACATTAACGTTTTCACAATTGGCGATTTCATACACATTATTTAATGATTTATACATTTATAAAACATTATTTGTAAACGAAATACAGTACAATATTTTATCGTTTACAACCCGCGCCCTTTTTTCCCGACGCCCTTTTTTAACGTACGCGTCATTATGTACCCCTTGTTTGTTTTCCTACTTTGCACAGCGCCACAGAATATGTTGGCGCTTTATAAAATAATAATAATAATAATTTTGTTGGTAAAACAAAAAACAAAAACAAAAAAATTGTTAATGGATGAGATTTTGGGAAAAAATGCAACTTCACTTGGGTCTCATTAAGCTAAAATATATCTTTGGAATGTGTATTGATATATGGTACAGCTTTGTATGCATATAATTCAGTTACTGCTAGAAAGAGGAAAAGTTTGTTAGAATGTTACAGGGAAAGAGCTAGTCTGCCCCCTAGTGTCTCCATTTGTTATCACCCAATGATCTGAAAGGGATTATTGTGCTATTGTCTACAATGTAAAGAGACCTGGAGCTACATCATTGATCAACTAAAGGGGCCCATACACTGTCGATTCCAGCCATCGATCAATCAATCGATTATATGGAATCGATCGATCAGAAATCGATTCTCTCAAATCTAGTACATGGAGGTGGTAAAATTGGACAGTGATTGGCCAATCATAACTGAAAGTGTGTGCCGAGCTTTCATAAATGAATTATGGTGCTGTTACATGAATGACTATAGGAGTAACAGAATGGTAATGTTTTCACTGTTTCTGAAGTACAGCAAGACTTATGATTAGATCTATCAATCCTGCTAAGAACATTAAAGGAAGCCATGCATCTAGTGATGATGGGCAGAGTCGAACAAGAGACAAATCTCTCTCTACTGGAATCTGATTAGAGAGAGATCTGTCAGCCGCCCATACACCAGTGCAGGCCGATTTCCAAACAATTCAGGAATGGGCATGGGCGTAGCTAGATATCACTGGGCCTCCCTGCAAAACTTTGGAGGACCCCTCCCCCTTGCTTTCTGCACAGGTAAACTGAGAACCAATGTTATACAGTTGGCTAGTGCACACCTGAATGCATTTTCCCCATGCCGAAAAAACAGACACCAGTGAGGCACTGCAGGCATTTTCTCTATCGATTACATTAGCTTCTGTGATAAAAGGTGCATATTTTGCCACATACAGACACATGGCGTGCAGAAAACACATACAAAAAACCGACACATGTGTGTGCTCCCAGCCTCAGCTTATTACACTCACTCTGTCCATCTCTGATGGAGCAGGACTGGCTCTGCAGACTCCTTCAGCATCACTACAGTACACAGCAAATAGGGAGGGGCATGGCACTGTACACAAGAGCCTGCTGCACACTGAATAGGGACCGTCTACAAATCTTTGTTTGCAAAACGTTGTACGATTCCTTATCAGTGGCTGAGCAGATGCAGCCATTATGCTCTGAGCAGATGCAGCCATGTGCTCTCAGCACACAATTGTGCTGAGAGCACATGGTTTTTTCTCTCCGTGCCCTTAGTTGTCAGTCTCTCAGGACAGCAAAAAGAAACTGCTCTCCTCAAGAAGCCCTCTGTGGCTTCTGGGCCCCCCTGTGGCTGCATTTGCAGGGTCAATGGTACGCCCCTGATAATCAGCCTTGTGACACGGCATCTGACCGCCTTGCTGACCCGCCGCTTTCTCCCTAATGTTAATTGCCCACCCAGCTCCCCCGATGCTCATTGCAAGCTACACATTATCTGTCCGCGGCCCGCGCTTGCTCCAGGCCTCCTCCGCTGTCCATACACACGCGCCCCACCTGGTTGCCTAGTAAGGAGCTGTGTTTGGCGTCTGACGTCACACACAGGCACCCACACGGCATGCATGTATGGACAGCGGAAGAAGTCCAGAGCAAGCAGATGCCGTGGACAGATAATGTATAGCTTGCACTGGGCACCAGGGGGTACAGTTTACATTAGGGGGGGCAGCACCGGGGGTTTCATTGCTTTTGTCGCTCGTCCCGATATCGCTTGCTGCCACCGCGGCGCACCTAATTGAGCAAGTTACCCTACATCTTGCAGCATGTCCGATCGATTAATGCAACCAATTTTTAGCTGACTTTGGTCACATTGTCGGTCGGGAATGCACTTGGCAGCACAGATTTTCATCCAATTCCAATTATAATTATCAAATCAGATGGTCGATCAGCTGCCAAGTCGGCTACATTAGCTTGTCTGATTCCTCATTCTCAGGTAAAACCCTTTCATCATTGTGCAATTATTTCATGTGCTGCCTGGGCGTATTTTCCCGTAAATGCTGTGGACACTCTTCTATTTGTCAACCAGCTTTTTGTTTGTCCCGCTGGTTTCTTTACATCTCAGTTACTGATTAAAAAAGGTTATTTGGACAAGACTCTCACTGGCCTCCAGTGTCCCTCTATAAAACCCCCTATTCTCTAAGACTTCTCATACCCCTACTGGCATCATGGGGGGAAAAGCTCTGTGTGTCATACTGCTGGGTCTCCTGGCCGGGTCCTCCTATGCACAATCGTGAGTATGGCTTGCTTCATATCAGAACATCTTGGTGCTTGAGGCAAATTTAGGATAGATTATAGCGTTTTCGGTTTGGAGAACCCTCATCCAACAGGTGAAGTTATTGGTGGGATTGGATAAAATCTGAGGAAGCAGGAAATTCGGGCGGGGCTAATGCAAAATACCAGCTTGTGGAGGCCAAAAGCAGAAATTCAAGAGCCCAATAAACAGAGGGCGCTGGGGCTGCCCAACCTACATTTTTAGTTTTGATCATTATCGGTGTGATAATGATTGCACGTGCCTCTGATGGGCGTGGCCCACAACACGCATCAGGCTCGGCAGGGTGTAGTGCGCTAGATTGCAGTCTCCATCCAGGTCTACCTTCCCCACACAGCCTCCTCCCTTATTGATAGAACATCATTTCCTTTTCACATGCTACTTTCTTCACCTCTTCTCTATGGCCTTATTCACTTCTGAAATCGCAATCGTTGATGCCAGCATTTTGCGATGTTGTGAGAGATTTTTTTTTTAGCGCCTCCCAGCGCTTACCTGAGCGCTATGATTTTTTTGTAAAGCGCTTTTCTAAGTGCTTTTGTAGAGTGATTTGTTTTTTCACGTCCTGACGCAAGTCAGGAAGTGAACTCTTTCCCCCGGAAAAGAATAAATACAATGGGCTTGATTCACAAAGCTGTGCTAACTGTTTAGCACGGACGTGCTAAACAGTTAGCACGTGAAGTGCCGTTCGCGGACTTTTGCGCGCTCAAAGTGCCGCGATCGCGCGATTGCGGACTTCTGCGCGCGATAACGCGGACTTTTGCACGTGATCGGCCGCCGATCACATGCAAAAGTCCGCGTTATCTCGCGCAAAAGTCCACGAACGCGCGATCGCGGCACTTTGTGCGCGCAAAAGTCTGCGAACGGCACTTCATGTGCTAACTGTTTAGCACGCCCCTGGTAAACAGTTAGCACAGCTTTGTGAATCAAGCCCAGTGTGTTTATTCTTAAAGCGCTGGGGAAATTGCTATACAAATCGTTTTTTCAAGTGTTTTGCGATTTCCCTATACCTTCCACTGAGTCAAAACGCCTCACAAATGGTACAGGCAGCACTTTGGTGAGCGAATCGTAATCGAACCTCTCAGATGTGAACAATGAACAATGTCATAGGGAATCATTGCACAAGCAATTTTAGGGCCATTTTGAAAATCGCTGGCGCTTTAAAAAGCCCCAAAACGCCCTTAGTGTGAACAAGCCCTATTTGTGGATGTCACTTCTCGATCTCACCCTTTCCCTCGCTGGGTCGGATTTTCTATTCGCACTGTGGTCAGTGTGCGATACATTCCCTCCTATATCTTTGGTGGATCTCTCTGCATAGTCAACACTTGCACTTTATACATGCGCAGTTGGTTTGCACTATTGCTGTGCTGCGCAGAGTGATATATGTATCATTGCACTTTGGTATTTCTCTCTTCATTGAACACGCATACTATTCTATGATTGTATATTCTCAAATGTTATTTATAATTATGGTTGGTGTATCATATGATTATTTATGAGATGTAATTCTATTGGGAGCAATTACTGTCCTTATTACCCATGTATCCTTGATGGTAGACAAATATATGCAATTATTGTGGTACTATACATATATTATTGCAGCCACACCCCGCCCCCTTTACTCTATTTTTTATGTTTTTTAACCCTTTTTAATACCGTCATTTTAATATATTTATTATTCTAGCACAGATATAGATGAAGGAAAAATGAAAAAAAAAAAAACATTGTTATAGATCATATTTGAAATTTCAGCTTCACCCCGTGCCCTTTTTTTCCTTGCGCCCTTATTTAACTTTCTGGGGACCGGCTGCTTAATCCCCCTTAAGGATCAGGCCATTGTACATGCAGGGGTGGGGGAGGGGCGCGTTTGGGGGGGGTCAGGCAACCGGATCCCCATTATAGATAGCTAGACATGGTGTCCCTGTGTAGCCAGGTGTTCGAGGGGTATTGCCAGCAGCCTTTACTCAGCTCCCAGGCTCCAGCGATGAGCAGCTCTAGCCCCCTCCGCTCTGGCCGGCATCCTCGCTCACACTGCCGTTAAGTTCCGGGTCACAGCTTGATGACTTCATCAAGCCAGGACCTGACATTTAAGGCAGAGCGAGCAGGGATGCCAGCCAGAGCGGAGAAGAGCGACGATCGCCGGGGGAACGTCAGGAAGGTGAGTCCCCGTCCTCTTCTTCCCCTTAGACTGCCAATAGTGATCACTACGATCAGCCAGCGATCGTATTGATCACGTGATCAGGAGCCAATCGCGATGGCTCGTGATCACTGAAGGGAGATGTCAGCTGTTATATAACAGCTTAGGCTCCCCTTTCGGGTGCACACAATTGCGCTGGAAGCGGAAATGGCAGGTGGCGTAAATCCTTTACGCTGCGTGGTCCCCAGAAGGTTAATGAATGCAAAAGCTGATGCTTCTGTAAGGAATGTCTTGTGTTGAGACAGAAGAGATCTACTGGGGTACTGAGGAAATGTCCCTGGATTGTGCTTTAGATTTCTGGATGCTGATCTTTGTAAGATGCCTACACACATCCAATCTTGATTTACCAATATTACCACTCCCATCTAAGATGAGAGCTTACCTACACAATTTGTTCAGTGTATTTAAACCCTGTGGGACCTCACACTACATGGAATTGATAAAATTGGCCAGTCAAGATTGTATGTGTATACCAAGCATGAAAAAGGATGTGGAGATGGATGACGCATTTTGTGTGTCTTAAGCCGGTCATTCACTACTCAACAAGTTATATGTCTAGATATTCTAGTTATAAACGGCTTACCTGTTCAAAAGGTGCATGCACACATCCAATTTTGATTGGCCATTGATTGGGCAATTTGACTATGTCTATGCAGATTACCCATACAATCAGTTCATATTATTAAAAATCTGTTTGCCCTCAGACTATAGCCTGGTACACACTTTCAATTGTGATTGTCCAATCACTAGCCAATATTACCACCTCCATATAGTATGAAAGCTTACCTACACAATCAGCTCATATTATTCATTATCTGTTTACCCTTGTAATACATGCAGGTGGTAAAATTGGTCAGTGATTGGCTAATCAAAATTGAAGGTTTGTACCACCCTAAAGCTAAGTACACACCTGAGATAAAAGTCTATGGGAAATGAAAGATCATAGACCAATTTTACCCCCTTCCATGTAGTATTAGAGCCATACCTACACAGTCTATTCTATGGAGCTGCACTCCCCATCAGATACAAATCTTTGCAAACTGTTTGCATAGGTTTGTCATGGAGGGTTGAAAAATGGATATTTCTAGTATTCAAAATCTGCTGGCCCTCATACTACTAGGTGGTAGAATTGGTCAGTGATTGGCCAAATGTTATTGAAAGTGTGTACTTAGCTTTACAAATATTGAATACTATGAGCAGATTGCATAGGCAAACCCTCATGCTTCATGGCAGGGGCGGACTGACCATTCGGGCACTCGGGCACGGACCGAGGGCCTGTGGTCGGGGGGGGGGGGGGGGAGGGGGGCGCCAGAGAACCCTGAGCAGGAGGAGAGGCAGCCAGTGAAAGGGAGCTGTGGGAACAGCGGGGAAGGGGGAAGTCCCCCCCTCCCCTCACCTTGGGCCCCCCCTTCCTGGCTCTCCCCTCCGGAATATTTAAGTGTCGGCACAGTGGCTGACAGCGGACTGCTGTACAGCCACCGGAGGGAGCTTTGATCTGTGCGCTGCTAGTCTGGTCTTGAGTAGACCAGACTTGCAGCACACAGATCACAGCTCCCTCCGATGGCTGTAACAGCGGTAAGTCAGCCACTGTGCCGACACTTAAATATTCCAGAGGGGAAAGCCAGGAAGGGGGAGCCCAAGGTGAGGGAAGGGGGGGGGGGAGACTTTCCCCCTTCCCCATCGCTCTGCCCACAGCTCCCTTTCACTGGCTGCCTCCCCTCCTGGGGACACCTGGCTACATATACTGGGGACACCTACAAACCTGGCTGCATATACTGGGAACACCTATACAGCTGGCTACATATACTGGGAACACCTATACAACTGGCTAAATATACTGGGAACACCCATACAGCTGGCTACATATACTGGGGGCAGCTATACACCTGGCTACATATACTGGGGACACCTATACACCTGGCTATACTGGGGGCAGCTATACACCTAGCTACATATACTGGGGACACCTAATGACCTGGCTACATATGCTGGGGACAGCTATACGCCTGGCTACATATACTGGAGACACCTATACACCTGGCTATACTGGGGACAGCTATACACCTGGCTACATATACTGGGGACACCTATACACCTGGCTATACTGGGGGCAGCTATACACCTGGCTACATATACTGGGGACAACTATACGCCTCCGTCTACATCCTGATGACTCCTCCTTTTCCCCAAAAATCCCCCAAAATTTGCAGCGGCACACACTGCGCTCCAGCAAGGGGGGGGGGGGAGACTTTCCCCCTTCCCCATCGCTCTGCCCACAGCTCCCTTTCACTGGCTGCCTCCCCTCCTGGGGACACCTGGCTACATATACTGGGGACACCTACAAACCTGGCTGCATATACTGGGAACACCTATACAGCTGGCTACATATACTGGGAACACCTATACAGCTGGCTAAATATACTGGGAACACCCATACAGCTGGCTACATATACTGGGGGCAGCTATACACCTGGCTACATATACTGGGGACACCTATACACCTGGCTATACTGGGGGCAGCTATACACCTAGCTACATATACTGGGGACACCTAATGACCTGGCTACATATGCTGGGGACAGCTATACGCCTGGCTACATATACTGGAGACACCTATACACCTGGCTATACTGGGGACAGCTATACACCTGGCTACATATACTGGGGACACCTATACACCTGGCTATACTGGGGGCAGCTATACACCTGGCTACATATACTGGGGACAACTATACGCCTCCGTCTACATCCTGATGACTCCTCCTTTTCCCCAAAAATCCCCCAAAATTTGCAGCGGCACACACTGCGCCCCAGCCGGTCAACCCACCCATAAAAAATGTATTGTTTTTAGGGGGTTTCTGTAAATAATGAGCAACGGGTGTCCAATTCCCTAGGTACGCCACTGGTTCAGGCTTTAGAGAAGATTTCAGCAAATTGTGCACTAATGCTGCCCAACACACGCCGCCGTCCTCCGCTACCTCTATCGCTGGTACCGGGTCCCGTCACTTCCGCCGGACGGCACCAGTCTTCCGCATGCACAGGGGCTCCCTCCGTCTCTGTACGCATGCGCCTGCGCAGTACGGAGGGAGCGCACTGCGCTTGCGTCGACTAGCTCAACTGGCCAAAAACACAGGTCCCGGTACCGGCAGACAGAGGCAGGGGAGGACGGTGGCGTGGGAGTGATCCAGGCTGATGGGGCTGGAGGAAGCCCCAGGTATGTATAAAACTGGTAGGTAGTCTCTTTAAACTCTGTTGGATGTCAGCTATTGAGATCTTGTATCGGTGCTGCTTCAGATAGCTGTGTGGTGGGACACATTGCTGAGTTGTCTGAAGGCTTTTTAAATATTCACACAATAGCCTCAGATAAGACCAGAGCTATGTAGGTCTTGCTGGAATCTTCTGTAAAACAAAAGCCTGTGATAAGAGGAGGGATATCTAGGCTTCTCTGGAAACTTCTGTTTGAGGACTATAATAGGGGAGGGGATAGCAGTGTTGGGAGAGAATTGTGCTGGAGCTGTGAGTCTACAGAACTGCTGTGTATAATGCTGGGAAAAGATTTCTTGGCAGATACTGTATATAGTTCCATAGATAATTTCTGACATGTCCGATCTCATTTTCGATCGTTCGTTTTTCTGGTCGATTTCTCATAGAGGTGAATGGAAATCGATTTAAAAAGCAAATGGCAAATCGATCGGACAGTAAATCTGCTGAAAAATCTCATTGTGTATTCACAGCATAAGTCGATGGAGTTTGTGATTTTCTCTATTGCGTGAGATGGAATTCTTTCTACTGCTTGAGATGGAATGAAGGTGCCCATACACTAACGCGATTTCCAGCAGATAGACAGCAGATTTGAACACTATGATCGAATCTGCTGTAAAGTCAAAAACGCAAATGCGGACCGATCGAATGATTTCCATCCAAAATCGATTGATTCCGTCGATCTGCCAAGGCAGAAACTTTCAATTGATCGCGGACAGGGAGTGTGTCGTTAGCGGCATTCGATACGGCCATAAACGATGCAGCAATACATCACCTGTCCGGCCGGCACGAGTCCCCAGGTACCTGCAGTCTCTCACTTCTTCCCACATCTTTTCTTCACTTCCTGTCCCGTCTTGCGAGAAAGTAAAGTTCAAGTAGAGGGCGCTCTACTGTTTGAACTTCCTGCTTGTGACAGGACGGGACAGGAAGTGAAGGGAAGATGGAGGAGTACGCTGGAAGAAATGAGACTGCAGGGACCCGGGGACCCGCGCCGGCGGACAGGTAATGTATTGCGGCTGGCCAGAGGAGCACACAGGGGGTGGCGAGCCAGGCGGCAGTGGTAGTTCCACCGGTTGGGAATCGATTTCATGCTGAAATAGGTTCAAATTTTTTTTGCAGTGTGTGGGCAGCCATTAGATCCCTCTCTGATTAGATTTGATCAGAGAGGGATCTATCTGTTGGTCGATCTGGTGGTAAATCCACCAGTGTATGGCCACCTTAACCACTTCAGCCTTCAGTCGTTTTCACTTTATGCATCCGAGCAATGTTCACCTCCCATTCATTAGCCTATAACTTTATCACTACTTATCACAATGAACTGATCTATATCTTGTTTTTTCCGCCACCAATTAGGCTTTCTTTAGGTGGTACATTTTGCTAAGAGCCACTTTACTGTAAATGCATTTTAACAGGAAGAATAAGAAAAAAACGGAAAAAATTCATTATTTCTCAGTTTTCAGCCATTATAGTTTTAAAATAATACATGCCTCCATAATTAAAACTCATGTATTGTATTTGCCCATATGTCCCGGTTATTACACCATTAAAATTACAGTGGTGTGAAAAACTATTTGCCCCCTTCCTGATTTCTTATTCTTTTGCATGTTTGTCACACTTAAATGTTTCTGCTCATCAAAAACCGTTAACTATTAGTCAAAGATAACATAATTGAACACAAAATGCAGTTTTAAATGATGGTTTTTATTATTTAGTGAGAAAAATAACTCAAAACCTACATGGCCCTGTGTGAAAAAGAAATTGCCCTCTGAACCTAAGAACTGGTTGGGCCACCCTTAGCAGCAATAACTGCAATCAAGCGTTTGCGATAACTTGCAACGAGTCTTTTATAGCGCTCTGGAGAAATTTTGGCCCACTCATCTTTGCAGAATTGTTGTAATTCAGCTTTATTTGAGGGTTTTCTAGCATGAACCGCCTTTTTAAGGTCATGCCACAACATCTCAATAGGATTCGGGCCAGGACTTTGACTAGGCCACTCCAAAGTCTTCATTTTGTTTTTCTTCAGCCATTCAGAGGTGGATTTGCTGGTGTGTTTTGGGTCATTGTCCTGCTGCAGCACCCAAGATCGCTTCAGCTTGAGTTGATGAACAGATGGCCGGGCATTCTCCTTCAGGATTTTTTGGTAGACAGTAGAATTCATGGTTCCATCTATCACAGCAAGCCTTCCAGGTCCTAAAGCAGCAAAACAACCCCAGACCATCACACTACCACCACCATATTTTACTGTTGGTATGATGTTCTTTTGCTGAAATGCTGTGTTACTTCTACGCCAGATGTAACGGGACACGCACCTTCCAAAAAGTTAATCTTGTCTCGTCGGTCCACAAGGTATTTTCCCAAAAGTCTTGGCAATCATTGAGATGTTTTTTAGAAAAACTGAGACGAGCCTTAATGTTGTTTTTGCTTAAAAGTGGTTTGCGCCTTGGATATCTGCCATGCAGGCTGTTTTTGCCCAGTCTCTTTCTTATGGTGGAGTCGTGAGCACTGACCTTAATTGAGGCAAGTGAGGCCTGCAGTTCTTTAGATGTTGTCCTGGGGTCTTTTGTGGCCTCTCGGATGAGTTTTCTCTGCGCTGTTGGGGTAATATTGGTTGGCCGGCCACTCCTGGGAAGGTTCATCACTGTTCCATGTTTTTGCCATTTGTGGATAATGACTCTCACTGTGGTTCGCTGGAGTCCCAAAGCTTTAGAAATGGCTTTATAACCTTTACCAGACTGATAGATCTCAATTACAGTACTTTTGTTCTCATTTGTTCCTGAATTTCTTTGGATCTTGGCATGATGTCTAGCTTTTGAGGTGCTTTTGGTCTACTTCTCTGTGTCAGATAGCTCCTATTTAAGTGATTTCTTGATTGAAACAGGTGTGGCAGTAATCAGGCCTGGGGGTGACTACAGAAATTGAACTCAGGTGTGATAAACCACAGTTAAGTTATTTTTTAACAAGGGGGGCAATCACTTTTTCACACAGGGCCATGTAGATTTGGAGTTTTTTTTTCTCACTAAATAATAAAAACCATCATTTAAAACTGCATTTTGTGTTCAATTATGATATCTTTGACTAATAGTTAACGGTTTTTGATGAGCAGAAACATTTAAGTGTGACAAACATGCAAAAGAATAAGAAATCAGGAAGGGGGCAAATTCACACCACTGTATGTCCCTATCACAATGTATAGCGACAATATTTTGTTTGGAAATAAAGGTGCATTTTTTCTGTTTTCCATCTACCACTATTTACAAGTTTAAAATAAAAAAATATAGAAATATTTCATCTTTACATTGATATTTAAAAAGTTTAGACCCTTAGGTAAATATTTACATGTTTTTTTTTTTTATTATTGTAATGTTTTTTTTTTTATATTAAACATTTTATTTGGGTATTTTTTTGGAGGGTGGGATGTAATCAGTACTTTTATAATGTAAATGTGTGTTGAGTTTTATTTTTTTTACTTTTAGTTGTAGTTTTACTTTTTGGCCACAAGATGGCGGCCATGAGTTTGTTTACATGACGTCACTCTAAGCGTAACATACGCTTAGAGGGACGCATGGGGGACGCAACAGCCAGAAAAAGCGGAGCTTCTGAGAGAAGCTGTCGCTTTTTCTGCGGGGGAGAGGAATCAGTGATCGGGCGCCATAGCCCGATTCACTGATTCGTGGGCTAACGATCCGCGGCCGGGAGCGCGTAGGGGAAGGATACAGAAAGCTGTCTCAAAGATTTCAGCTGTCTGTTTCCACAGTTAGGAACATATTGAGGAAATGGAAGACCACAGGCTCAGTTCAAGTTAAGGCTTGAAGTGGCAGACCAAGAAAAATCTCGGATAGACAGAATCGACGAATGGTGAGAACATTCAGAGTCAACCCACAGACCAGCACCAAATACCTACAACATTATCTTGCTGCAGATGGCGTCACTGTGCATTGTTCAACCATTCGGCGCACTTTACACATGGAGATGCTGTATGCGAATGCGAGAGGAGAGTGATGCAGAGGAAGCCTTTTCTTTGCCCACAGCACAAACAGAGCCGCTTGAGGTATGCTAAAGCACATTTGGACAAGCCAGCTTAATTTTGGAATAAGGTGCTGTGGACTGATGAAACTAAAATTGAGTTATTTGGGCATAACAAGGAGCATTATGTATGGAGGAAAGAGAACACAGCATTCCTGTTACGCTCGGTGGTATACTCTCCACAGTCAGCACATAATGCAGATCCTGACGTGAAGGAGACACACACGCAAGCACAAGGAACCAGGATATCCCCAGTGTAGTGGAGGAGAGGACTGACTCTCGTAGGAGATGTGGCGCACAGAGCAGGCGTAGATCCGAGCAACCACAAACAATACTTAACAATAATGGCTCAGCGCAAAAGTAGTGCTGAGCGTGTCAATCAGAACTCAGAAAGACAGGGACAGGTAGACAGAATGAACGCTTGCTAAACTAGTCACTGCCTTAGTGACAGCAAGCGCCCACAACAGGACAGACTGAAACGAGGTAGCCAATCGCGGACGCAGTGATGGCCTACTTCGCAATGACAGGACAGAATAGTCAAGAAACAGCAGAATCGAAGGCAGGCAAACACAATACATACAAATATACAATGGATATGATATTCCTAGCGTATTACAATTACAACTATCAATGAAACTACAAATGACTGACTAACATATGTATATATCGGCGATGAACCGATATATAACTTAAGCAAGGAACACTGGCTAGGAACTGGAGCAATACAAGGAACAGGACTAGGAAGGATTTGCTACTTCTACGCAGAAGTGAGCGCAATCCATGCAAGGTAACAGGAACAGGACTGAACTAGCTAAGCACGGGTGATCACGATAAGCGCAACCTACCGAAACGTGCTGGAACTGACTGACTGAACACAGGATATAAACAGTTCGAGTACGTATATATCAGCAACACTGATGTATTAACCTAACACAAATACAAGGAAAATAACAAACGCGCTAGTATGCGTATATATCAGCGATGAACCAATATATGATGCAAGACTAGCAAAGTAACAAATGCTGATAAACAGGAACAGAACTAGAAGGACTCACTGACTCCTACGCAGGAGATCAGTGCAGTCCACATGAATTAACACTAGAACTATGAACACGGTCTGGGGCCAGAGTAACAGCAAGACAGGCTTATGCTGAAACTATGATAGCCCGAGGAGCACTGCAGGAAGCAGCTCTTTATACTGAGGTCATCCAATGGGAGCGGACATGCAGATTCCCACACAGGTGAATGATAATCAGTCACAAGCTGGCAGCAGGGAAAGACAGACAAAGCTATGCAACCTGCAAGAAAGGGATTGCAGCTCCACTGCAACAGACAATGTTTGACTTCACAAGAGCATCCCAAACTGTCATGAACTGCAGAGTGACTGCAGATGAAATCAACACTTAGTGTGATTGCAAGCAAAACTATGCGAGCAAATGCATGTAAAGAAATCAAAAACTGCTTGTCTACAGAACAACTGCAGCCAGCAGTACATGCTGCAGAAGTGATCATAACAATTCCATAAAAAACACCTTCTACTTACAGTAAAATATGGTGGTGGTTCCATCATGCTGTGGGGCTGTGTGGCCGGTGCAGACACTGGGAACTGTCAAGGTTGAGGAACGCATGGATTCCACTCAGTATCAGCAGATTCTGGAGACCAATGTCCAGGAATCAGTGACAAAGCTGAAGCTGCGCCGGGGGTGAATCTTTCAACAAGACAACAGCCCTAAACACTGCTCAAAATCCACTAAGGCATTCATGCAGAGGAACAAGTACAACATTCTGGAATGGCCATCTCAGTCCCCAGACATGAATAAAGTTGAAAATCTGTGGTGTGAGTTAAAGAGACTCTGTAACAACAAAAACCTCCCCTGGGGGGTACTCACCTCGGGTGGGGGAAGCCTCCGGATCCTAATGAGGCTTCCCACGCCGTCCTCTGTCCCACGGGGGTCTCGCCGCAGCCCTCCGAACAGCCGGCGACTGTGCCGACTGTCAGTTCAATATTTACCTTTGCTGGCTCCAGCGGGGGCGCTGTGGCGACTTTCGGCACGGAAATAGACGGAAATACCCGATCTCCGTCGGGTCCGCTCTACTGCGCAGGCGCCGGAAACTTGCGCCTGCGCAGTAGAGCAGACCCGACGGCGATCGGGTATTTCCGCCTACTTCGGCGCCAAGAGGCATCAGAGCGCCTGCGCAGGAGCCAGGAAGGTAAATATTGCGTCACGGCTGTACGGAGGGCTACAGCGAGACCCCCGAGGGATGCAGGACGGCGTGGGAAGCCTCATTAGGATCCTGAGGCTTCCCCCACCCGAGGTGAGTACCCCCCAGGGGCCGTTTTGTCGTTACAGTTCCTCTTTAAAGAGAGCTGTCCATGCTCAGAAGCCATCAAACCTGAATAAACTAGAGATGTTTTGTAAAGAGGAATGGTCCAAAATACATTCAACCAGAATCAAGACTCTCATTGGAACCTACAGGAAGCATTTAGAGGCTGTCATTTCTGCAAAAGGAGGATCTACTAAATATTAATTTCATTTCCGTTTTTTACAGCCGATTCCGTTTTTCCCTCAGTTTTTCTGTTGAGTGCATTCAGGGAAAATCAGAATTTCAAATCGGAATCGGAAACGGAATTGGAATCGCAAAACAGATTTGCAGTGTGCAGGGAGCAGGGTTGCTCAAATCCGAATTTGGGAGACATCCGGATAGTTCTATCTGAATATCTCCCAGTAAAGCTGTGCGGGGGAGGGGGTGCTGGGTGGCCAATCTTACCTGTATGACGTCTTCTTCGGTCCGTCCCTGGCGCCTCCCACAATGCGGTCCAAGCGGTGGTCACGTAACTACAAACACTTCCTCCTTCCGGGTTGAAGGAGGAAGTGTTTGTAGTCACGTGACCGGCGCATGGAACACATCATGGGAGGCGCCAGGGACGGACCGAAGAAGACATCATACAGGTAAGATTGACCCCCCCTCCCACCTATTTCTAATTTACAAATGTTAATATGCAGGAACATGAACCAGGATAAAAAAGACCAGTGTGGGGGCGTGATTAGGGGTGTGGCAGGAGTGTGTTTTAAGTGTCCCTCTTTTTTATCTTAAAATATTGGGAGGTATGTCTTTTTCTCAATCACATTACACTCCGTTGGTCCCTGATTTTATCTCCTGTCTCCCATTCTGTTTGATCCATTTAGTTAGCATATGCTCACATTTTGCATTTCTTACTCATACAGGTGCTCTCTGATAACATCTAACGTCCTACGTATAGACAGCGAGGAGACCTTCATAGTAGATGGACACGGGACAGAGATTAATGGCCATATCAGAATCTATGACTTTCCTAAGAAAAAAGAAAAATTAGCTGAGGGACCCATCGCCGTCAACAGCAACAATGGTTTCTTGGGAACAACCAAATTCTTGGTGAGTTTTTCATTTGGCCGATTGACAAACTAGGACTAGGAGTAGGAAAACAGACCTTCAACATCATTAACCGCTTCCAGACCGCATTGGTAGAAATCTGCGTCCTGCAGGTGGCTGCTCGGCTCTGACAGGACGTAGATTTCCCCTTCCTCACCGCGCGCTCCCACAGTGCGCTGCTGACGATCTCGCCGGTCTGCACCTGCCGCAGTTCACTCGCCCTGCTGTCTGTAAGACAGCAGAGCTCTGTGAGCAGGTCAGGAGCTGCTTTCATTGGCTCCTGACCGCGTGATCATTGTGAGCCAATCACATTGGCTTACATTGATGGACAGGGTCAGGAGGCAATGAAAGCGTCTCGCGACAGGCTCACACTCACAGTGATAGCAGAGAGAGGGGCCTGCGGCTATGGGAGGCCTTCGGGACCGGCGGGTATGTGTGGCAATTCATCGGTAAGCTCAATTTTCTGGTACCAGCAGTCTCAGGTCCTTAAAGAGGAACTCCAGTGAAAATAATGTAATAAAAAGGTGCTTCATTTTTACAATAATTATGTATACATGATATAGTCAGTGTCTGCCCAATGTAAAATCTTTTAAATCCCTGATATACGTTCTGACATTTATCACATGGTGACATTTTTACTGCTGGCAGGTGATGTAGCTGCTGCTTGCTTTTTTGACAGTTGGAAGCAGCTGTAAACAGCTATTTCCCACAATGCAACAGGGTTCACAGACAGGAAACTGCCAGGAGTACCACGGTCCTCAGAGTTTCCTGTGGGAGGGGTTTCACCACAATATCAGTTATACAGCACCCCCTGATGGTCTGTTTGTGAAAAGGAATAGATTTCTCATGTAAAAGGGGGTATCAGCTACTTATTGGGATAAAGTTCAATTCTTGGTCACGGTTTCTCTTTAAGGGGACAGAAACTGCTGGTACTCAAGGGGTTAACCTTAAAGGGGGGGGGGGATCTGGATTATAATTAATGAAAAGCCTTAAAAAAAACCTGAAGTTTTAATTGGTTTCACTTTTGTAGGGAGCACTAAAAGGGTGAAATCTCAGGGTTTACTATATGGATAGCTGCCTTGACAGAAATCTCCTGCAGTTTATTCACAGTTGCTGATAAGACTTAAGGTGCCCATACATTAGAACGTATATCGGCAGATCTGACCAAGAGACACATTTATCTCTAATCGAATCTGCCCATACACTACAGGCCGATTCCAGCATGAAATCATCAGGGAATCGGCTGAGCCACCGCATCCACCCGGCCGCTGCCCCCAAAATGTATAAATGTATGTTGTGTAGTGCATTTATACATTACCTGTCCTGTAGCAGCTTCCGCACGGTGTCCGTCCATCTCGCCGGGTAAGCCGCATACACACTAACGGCGCATAGCGTCTGACGTCATACATAGCGCCGCCGGCATGTATGCGGAACCCGGCGAGATGGACGGAAACCGCGTGGAGGCTGACATCGGACAGATAATGTATAAATGCACTACACACTGCATACATTTATACATTGCGGCGGCAGCGGCGGGAATCTCATCGTCTCGTCGCTCGTTCGCAAATCGGCCGCCGTACCGCCGCACACCCGACCAACCAACCTCGGCCCGAAATTTTTCAACATGCGCGATCCACTTTGCGGCCAATTTCTGTCCCAAAATTTTTGTTGGTCGAGCATGCGCCTGGCAGCACCAATTTTCATCCAATTCGATTATAATAATTGAATTGGATGGTCGATTAGTTGGTTGGTCGCCAAGTGTGTGGCCGCCTTTAATTAGACACTTTGATCTGCAGACACAAACACAGAACACAGAGAAGTACATTTCTTCAGCAAATATACTGTACATGGAATAAAGACTTTTCATGGTGTGCTGTGCAAGAGTTCGAGTCCGTTTTTAACTACTCTAAGACCGCTCCACGCCAACGGGCGTGGCCACGGCAACAGCCCCAGGACCACCTAACAGCAATTGGCATCAGGTCCTGGAGCCGGCTACTGAAGGAGATTGCGCGCAGGCTGCGTGCGCATCTCCTTCTCGGGGGGTGGAGCTCCGCCCCGTCTTCAGTCTCCGAACGGCTATTGCCACTCGGGAGACTGTTAGACGGCATGATTGCCGTCTCTTTACACAGTGCAGCGCGGCGATCATTTCTCTTGTCTCCTGGAGGACAAGAGAGAGATCGGCTCTCATAGGCAGAAGCCTATGACAGCCAATCGCGTGATTGGCCGGCTGGGGGGAGGGAGGGGATTGTAGTAAAAAAAAAAAAAACAAGAGAGTAAAAAATATTACAAAAATATGTACATAAATATTTATGAAAAATAAATAAACACAAGGGGGGGCCATCAGACCCCACCAACAGAAAGCGCTGTTGGTGGGGAGAAAAAGGGGGGCGGGGAATCACTCGTGTGCTGTGTTGTGCAGCCCTGCAGCTTGGCCTTAAAGCTGCAGTGGCCAATTATGAAAAAAAGAGCCTGGTCTTTAGGGGGGTTTACCACTGTGGTCCTCAAGTGGTTAAAGGACCACTCCAGTAAAAAAGTAAGCAGTTGAAATCTGGCAGAACCAACAGGATTTGGACTAGTCCATTGCATAATGGGTGATTCTCAGGGTTTTCTTTGTTTTTAAAAGCATTTCCTGAATGGCAGCTTAACTGTCAAAATAGTAAGATACCAGCCAGCCTACTCCCTCCACAATATTTTGTCAGTTAGCAACTGCCATTCAGGAAATGCTTTTGAAAACAAAGAAAACCTTGAGAATACCCCATGAGGAAATGGACTAGTCCAAAAACTGTTGGTTCTGTCAGATTTTAACTGCTTACTTTTTTGACTGGTATAGAGAAACTGAAGAGTTATAGAATACAACTCAGCTGTTGGCATGAACATAAAGTTACAAAGAGCTGTAAGATGTTAGTAAGAAATGGATTTTTGGCTTGTTAGATGCCAGTTCCTCTGTGGCACATCTAATACTAAACATCTGGTCACTGTCTATTAGCTACAAGCCTGGCGATCTAGGACAAAACATATCCATAGCACTGTAGTCACAGTCTTTGGAATAGAAAGGGCACAGAGAAGTCCAGAGAAGGGTGGATGAGAATAAGCCATAAGGGCTTACTATAATAAGGCCCGGATCAGGGATCACACCTGCATTAAAAAATGGTCCAATCGCAGATCGGAATGTATATTGTACAAACGGAACGGACAGGAACAGATCCAATGTTAACCTATGGAATCTTGGCTTTCACATTCATCCATTCAAACAAGATCCATTCCAAACCTTCCCGCTGAAAGGACCACAGGACCAATTTTTCCAGACTGCAGAGCCCAGCAGACCGGAAACAGGAGATGAAGCCTTGTATTGGGGGAAATGGGAGAACAGAATGTTTCTTCACTAGTGAAGAAGTGGACCGTTAAGGAGCAAAATCCACTGGGGTGGTGGTCTGGGGGGGATGTCATGTGAGGACGCTAACCGGGCCTAGTGGATTGAGCAGCCGGGCGGGTGAGGGAGGGTTAAAACTTACCCAGGCTTCCGTCTTCAATTGCTGCAGGGGCGGTTTCTTCCAGGCTTCAGTGTTCTCTTCCGCCTTTAATTGCATCCCACGTCATATCACATGACTGCACTTCCTCCTTCAACCTGTAAGGAGGAAGCTGGTAGTCACATGACACCTCCCGCCCCTATGCAGGTGGGTGTGGACTAGGCTATGTCAGCAAATTTGAAAATAAATCGCTAGCATTTATTCTTTGAGAGGGGTGGAGTGATCACCTGCCTGGAGTGAGGACATCAGGACAGGTAAGTATTTAACCCCACAACACCCCCCATCCTCCATTATTTAGACATAGCCTGTCATGACAGGCTCTATCATTCTTGCTTTAGGTACTCTTTAAAGGATACCCGAGGTGACATGTGACATGATGAGATAGACATGTGTATGTACAGTGCCGAGCACACAAATAACTAGGCTGTGTTCCTTTTTTTCTTTCTCTGCCTGAAAGAGTTAAATATCAGGTATGTAAGTGGCTGACTCAGTCCTGACTCAGTCAGGAAGTGACTACAGTATGACACTCACTGATAAGAAATCCCAACAATAAAACACTTTCCAAGCAGAACATGGCTTCTGAGAGCAGGAAAGAGATAAAAAGGATCAATAGTTCATAGATTTTAGCTCTGGCATACTGCAAAGAATGTGTCATTGAACAAAAACAATAAAACAGTTTAAAATATAAAAACGGAAACCAAGAGCCCAATATAGTGCATACAGTAAGTATTGGAATTGTTTAAATATGTAGAGTAACAAAGTAATACTCACAAACCAAAGTCACCTCAAAGGCAAACACTGTAAAAGCAGGTGGGGAGATTAGACCTGTCCCCACTCAGGGATAAGAAGTTGCTCTTCGTAGCTAAGGAAAAAAGGGGGCAACACCCCTCCACCAAGGGTGCACTCAACTATTGTATAAAGCAAACAGAGGCGCTAAAAGAATAAAATAGACTAAGAAGCTTAAAAAACTGATATATAGAGGAGGTAGTGGTGGACTTACCTCCTCCAAGCAAACACAAGGAACTGTTGATTTTGACAGTCAATCAAATTTTTATTTTACATACTCCAGAAATTTGTGAAGTGTGTAAAATAAAAAAATTTGATTGACTGCCAAAATCAACAGTTCCTTGTGTCTGCTTGGAGGAGGTAATTCCACCACTGCCTCCTCTATATATCAGTTTTTTTTAGCAGATAAGGTTTTTTTTAGCAGAGTTGCTCAGATACCCCCAATCACAATTCGAGTAATCACAAATTTGACTCCACCCACTTTCCAATTGGCTTGTGATCACGATCACAAATAGAAGCAGATATCCGACTCGAGTTCGGTTTTGAGTCTAATAACTGCATGTAATCACGAATCTTGATTTGTGATTAAAAACCCGCCGACTTTAATGGTTAGTATGAAAGCCCCCTTACATGGTATAAACACATAATTTGCCAGATATGTTAAGCAGAATATTGGGAACAAGAGGAAAACATTCTAATTTTCAAAAAGACTTTATACTTTTTGAGACATTGGATTTTAAAATTTCAAAGGAAAAATGTACCAGTATACACTAAGATGCGGTAAATGACAGTTCTTAGTGAAACAAAACCCGCCGACTTTAGCAGTTAATAGCAAAGCCCCCTTATATCCTAAAAACACCACTGGTATAAAAACACCAAATTTTCAGGATATGTTAAATAGATAGTGGGAAAACATATTCTTTTCCTATTTTAATATTTTTTTCAAAGCGGATGAAAAACTAACTATAACAAGTAACCTGTCTATATATCTTATCTAAAGTTTAGATAGTTTACACAGCTAGCTTACAAATCTAGCTGCAAACAGCTTTAATAGAATATGATCATTTCTTCCTGTGATACAATGACAGTAGCCATGTTATTTGTAAACATTACACAGAGGCAGGCTTATCTACATCTTGAGCAAAAAAACTTAAACCCTCCTCCTCCTCCCTCCTCCCCTCTGCCTCTGAAATCTCTGGCTAGTAACACCTCCCCCTCCCAGACTGAGCTCCCATGAGCCCTTGCTACTGTCTGAAAGTGCCTTGGCTCTCTGAAAACCTGTGGGCGTGGCTTTTCTAGTTTATAGGGAATTAGAGTATTAAAACAAAAACAAAAAGTATTTGGCTTGATGAATGCCCTATAAACAATAGGAAAGGAACACAATTATGCAATGTATAAAAGTTCATGTCGGATCCACTTTAACGCTGAGTGTGGGAATTTTTTTTTTTTTTAAATGACGTGGGGTCCCCCCTCCTGAGCCTCTGTAGCCCCTTGTCCCCCATGCAGGCAGGGATAGCCAGAATGTGGATCCCAGGCCGACTGGGGCTTTGCACCCTGAGCTCTACCAGCCCACATGGTCTATGATATGGGAGCCTCTGGGGGATAGGGGCGGCCAAGCCAATCCATGGACAAGAGGCTCTTCCCCACCTCCGGTGCTCCAGGAGGAGGTGGGGGCGACGACTCCCTGTGGGGGTTCATGGTGGCATCTGGGAGTCCCCTTTAAGAAGGGGACCCCCAGATGCTCACCTCCCTCCCAGGAGAAATGAGTATAGGGGTACAATGTACTCCTCCTAACCCATTTCCATAAAGGGTTAAGTGAAATAAAAACACAACGATGAATAAAGTCCTTTAAAATTCTAAATTAACCATAAATACTTACCTGTACCTTTAAAAAAGTTCCCACGCCAATATCCTCGGAAATTATCCCACGCCAATATGCTCTATTTTGCAATCTTCAATTACAATTTCCCTCCAAGGCTCCGCATTGGTTCCTTATCGACCAATGGGGATCCTCCTGATCCCCATTGGTCTGTTAAGGAGCCAATGGGAAGCCTTGGAGGGAAATTTAAAGATGCTTTTTGCCAGCTGAGAGCGTTTCTGCTGTGGACGCATTTTTGCCAGCTCCCGCTGTCCTCCCCACCTGCCCATGCCTATCAGCCTCACCCATACTGGCACCCAGTGCACCCCTATACTCATTTCTCCTGGGAGGGGGGGGTCGGCATCTGGGGGTCCCCTACTTAAGGGGGACTCCCAGATGCCACCATGAACCCACCCCCAGGGAGTCGTTGCCCCCACCTCCTCCTGGGGCATCGGAGGTGGGGAAGAGCCCCTTGTCCAAGGATTGGACAAGGGCTTGGGGGAAAGGGGAAGGCTTGGCCGCCCCTTTCTCTCGGACCTCCCCATACCATGGACCATGTGGGCTGGTATAGCTCAGGGTGCGAAGCCCCAGTCGGTCGGGGCTCCGCATTCTGGCTATCCCAGCCTGCATGGGGACTAGAGATGTTGCGATTGCGAACCTCCAATTTTCGGTTCGCGAACCTTCGCGAACCGCAATAGACTTCAGTGGGGAGGCGAACGTAAAAATTTAGAAAAATTTCTGCTGGCTGGAAAAATGATAGAAAAGATGTTTCAAGGGGTGTACAAGACATGGTTGAGTAAAATACACATCAAAAATCCCAGAAAAAAATCTGGATTCAATACAAAGCAGTGTTTTAAGGTCAGAAATCTCATTGAATGTTCAATTGCAGGCCTACACTGCTTTATGACATCAGGAATCCCTCTATCCCTCCTCCCTCCCTCCTCCTTCATCTTCCAGGGAATTGTAGTATTTCAAAAGGCAGCTTACATACCGTGGCTGGGAATTGAACCCAGGTTTCAGTGTGTGGTAGGTAACTCACACTACATGCTGAAGCCAGCCTAGCATGTACCATTATGATCAATCCAAGAGAAAAATTAGCTTGCTTAAGGATTTGTAGCATGTCAAAAGCCAACTCACGTTGGCTGGGAATAGAACCCAGGTCTGAGTGTGTGGTAGGTAACTCACTTAACCACTATACCATCACCAACACTAGATGCTGAAGCCAGCCTAGCATGTACCATTATGATCAATCCAAGAGAAAAATTAGCTTGATTAAGCATTTGTAGTATGTCAAAAGCCAACTCACATTGGCTGGGAATAGAACCCAGGTCTGAGTGTATGGTAGGTAACTCACTTAACCACTATACCACCACCAACACTACATACAACACTATATTAATTTTTCTCTTGGAATGATCATAATGGTACATGCTAGGCTGGCTTCAGCATGTAGTGTTGGTGGTGTTATAGTGGTTAAGTGAGTTACCTACCACACACTCAGACCTGGGTTCTATTCCCAGCCAATGTGAGTTGGCTTTTGACATGCTACAAATCCTTAAGCAAGCTAATTTTTCTCTTGGATTGATCATAATGGTACATGCTAGGCTGGCTTCAGCATGTAGTGGTGTTATAGTGGTTAAGTGAGTTACCTATCACACACTGAGACCTGGGTTCAATTCCCAGCCCAGTCTGGGTTCAATTCTCAGCCACGGTATGTAAGCTGGCTTTTGAAATACTACAATTCCCTGGAAGACGAGACCCTCCTCCCTCCGGGAGGAGGGAGAGATATAAGGAATAACACTCAGCTAGGAACAAGCCTACAAGAGCCTAACTAAACTCTCCCTAGCAGAGTCTGTCAGCAGCTGTCCCTTAACTAATTACTATACTGTAGGCAGACAAGTGAGTAAAACGACAGGAGAACCTTGCCTTTTGTCTGATTGGTGACAATGTGCCTGCTGACTGTGATGTAGAGGGTCAAAGTTCTGCTCAATGGAGCATTATGGGGAGAATCAAACTTCCGCAAAAGTTCGCCTTCGCCGGCGAACGCAAACAACCTAAAGTTCGCCTGGAACCGTTCGCGGGCGAAACGTTCGGGACATCTCTAATGGGGACAAGGGGTTACAGAGGCTCGGGAGGGGGGACCCCACATCATTTTTTTTAATTTCCCACACTCAACACAAAAAAAAAATGAAAAATAGGAAAATAATATTATTTCCCACTATCTTTTCACCATATCCTGAAAATGTGGTGTTTTTAGGATGTAAGGAGGCTTCGCTATTAACTGCTAAAGTCGGCGGGTTTTGTTTGATTAACGAACTGTCATTTACCACATTTAAATGTACCGTATATACTAGAGTATAAGCCGACTTTTTGAGACCAAAAAAGGGGTCCAAAAGTGGGGGTCTCGGCTTATACTCGAGTTCGTTGTTGTTGCTGACCCCCCACAAATGTATCAGCCACCGCAATTAAGAAATTATGGCTGAACGGTGACGGCTGCGTGTCCTTCTGACAATGACATGTAGAATGAGCACCAGACCTGTTAGACATGGGAGAGGAACAGATGAACAGTTGTTAGATGTCTGTGGCACACGGCCAACTACAGTAACTGTGTCCGAGCTCTGCTCATGCGGGGGGGGGAGCATACATTAGAAGGCACACAATCTGTTACTCTGGCGGCGAGCAGCGCAGCGGCACACAGATATCTAACGACTGTTAATCTCCTATGTCTAACAGGTCTGGTGCTCATTCTACATGTCAGAGGGACGTACTCTGGGAGCAGTTAAGTTTCCTGCTGGGATACCTAAGCAGCATTGTCCCAGAGTGGGGAACACAGCCCTTAAGCAGCACTGTCCCAGAGTGGAGAACACAGCCCCTAAGCAGCATTGTTCCAGAGTGGGGAACACAGCCCCTAAGCAGCATTGTCCCAGAGTGGGGAACACAGCCCCTAAGCAGCATTGTCCCAGAGTGGGGAACACAGCCCCTAAGCAGCACTGTCCCAGAGTGGGGAACACAGCCCCTAAGCAGCATTGTCCCAGAGTGGGGAACACAGCCCCTAAGCAGCACTGTCCCAGAGTGGGGAACACAGCCCCTAAGCAGCATTGTCCCAGAGTGGGGAACACAGCCCCTAAGCAGCATTGTCCCAGAGTGGGGAACACAGCCCCTAAGCAGCATTGTCCCAGAGTGGGAAACACAGCCCCTAAGCAGCATTGTCCCAGAGTGGGGGACACAGCCCCTAAGCAGCATTGTCCCAGAGTGGGGAACACAGCCCCTAAGCAGCATTATCCCAGAGTGGGGAACACAGCCCCTAAGCAGCATTGTCCCAGAGTGGGGAACACAGCCCCTAAGCAGCATTGTCCGAGAGTGGGGAACACAGCCCCTAAGCAGCATTGTCCCAGAGTGGGGAACACAGCCCCTAAGCAGCATTGTCCCAGAGTGGCAGGAAAGTACAAACAATGAGATTTCCTGGCAATGCACTCAATAAGCATTAGCCAGTATGTCACCTTCTCCAGCCAGCATAAGTTCAGTTAATCATCTCTTTTAAGAGACTTCCATCAAATTTCCTACCCTTACTTATACTCGGGTCAACCATCGGGTTATACTCGGGTCAACCATTTTTTTCAGTGTTTAGGGGTAAAAGTTGGGGGGTCGGCTTATACTCGGGTTGGCTTATACTCGAGTATATACGGTATACTTTTTTCCTTTGAAATTGTAAAATCGATTTTCTCAAAAAGTATAAGGTCTTTTTGAAAAAAATGTTTTCCTCTTGTTACCACTATTCTTCTTAACATATCTGGCAAAAGTGTTTATACCATGTAAGAGGGCTTTGCTATTAACTGGTAAAGTCGGCGGGTTTTGGAGCTTTAATCACTGCCGCATCTGGATTCGTGATCACGGAATCAATAATTACGAATCCGAATTCGAGTACCCGAATTTGGGAAAATTTACTTTTTTTAAAAATTTGTGAAAAGATGAAAAATATGGTATGGCAGTCTCCATAACTTCTCACTTCATATTCCCTTTAAATAAAGGATGTTACTATGTGAAGAAATAATCAGAAGATACATGGGCCCATATGCAATTAACCTTTCCTCCTTCGTTTTCTCCGAATTTATATTTTCACACCTTGTCAATAAAATGCTTTTTAAACTCCCAGCAAGCAAGAAAATACTCAAAATAATTTTGATAGTACTTTTTTTTACTACTTTTTGTACTTTTTCAATTGTTAAATGCTGAAACGTTATTTTGAAAAGAAGATGACAAATTCTCACCTAGGAGAAAACTTAGGAGAAAAAGTGAATTGCATATGGGCCATTGGGCCTGAAACTAAAACCCACTGTTACTTTCCTCTCACATTTCTGTAAATATTTTATTATATCTTTTCATGGGACAACATGGAAGATATGATACTTTAATACAATGTAAAATAGTCAGTGTACAGTTCCTAGGTGAAAATGTTAAAACTGTCCTCAAAGCTTCAATATTTTGTGTGCTTACCATTATTTACCAGCAGTGTGCCTCCAGGTAATGTGTGTGTGTGTGTGTGTGTGTGTGTGTGTGGGGGGGGGGGGGGGGGGTGCCCCATAGCAGTATAGCAGTCACATGATCTGCAGCCTTCCTACCAAACTATCTACATAACAGGTTTCAGATGTCAGGAGGACACGTATATACAGAAGTCTTCTTGAAAATGTATAGTTAGAGTCTTGAGTTTACGGTGTTTTGAATCTCCTGTAGGTTCCTTCCAAAGATTTGGACAAGGACCCAAACAAGGAGCAGTATGTCTATGTCATTGTGGATTCTCCTAACTGCAAAGAAGAAAAAGTCGTTCTGGTCTCCTATCAAAGAGGATATATATTCATACAGACCGATAAACCCATCTATACTCCCGGATCTACAGGTAAACACATCACAGCTTTCGCTAACATGATAAATCGTAAAAACTTCCTTTGACTTCTAAAGGTGACCCCTGAGAGATGAAGTTTAGCTTAAAGGGACTCCGAGCAGTGCAGAAACTATGGAAAGATGCATACCATTTTAAAGCCCTCTTTCTCCTCTTTCCAATGATATATAAACCACCACCCTACGCCTTTTAGTTTTCGCTATTTTCGCGATTGAAATTGCCGCGGCCGCAATTTCGATCGTGAAAATAGAGAAAACTAAAAGGCGTAGGGCCGTGGTTTAGGGGTCGTCAGAAAGAGGAGAAAGAGAGCTTTAAAATGATATCCATTTCCATAGTTACATTGTATTACACAGGGCGACTTTTTCTGCTGAATGGAGCTGCTGACTTTAGGAAAAAGTCGCTCTGTGTAATACAATGTAACTATGGAAAGATGGATATCATTTTAAAGCTCTCTTTCTCCTCTTCCTGGCGACCCCTAAACCACGGCCCTACGCCTTTTAGTTTTCTCTATTTTCGCGATCGAAATGAAGGCTGCGGCAATTTCAATTGCGAAAATAGCGAAAACTAAACGGTGTAGTGCGGCGATTTATATATCATTGGAAAGAGGAGAAAGAGAGCTTTAAAATGATATGCATCTTTCCATAGTTTCTGCACTGCTCGGAGTCCCTTTAACAGTGTTGACACAACAAGGAACAAGGGGATGTAAAGAAAGTTTATTTATTCATAACTTTCAAGTTTTTGAGATAAGAAAGAGGGACACCTTTAAAGTGTACCTGAGATGAGTAACTGCAAAATATTTATACTTACCTAGGGATTCAGCTCCCTTCAGGCTGGGAGCTCCCTCACTATCTCCCCCCAGGACAGTCCGATTGTTTACTGGCCATCCCGGTAAGCTTGTCCAGTTAAGCTCTGTCAAGCATGCCTGGCTACGTACGTGCCCCTGTCACTGGGACCGCTCTGCGTCTGCGCAGTAGTATTAGTATGGAAGTGTGGCAGGGGCGTGTGTGGCCAAGCCATGCATGTGCGAGAGAGAGCGCGACTAAACAAGCTTATCTATGGCCAGTGGATGATTGGAGCAGCCTGGCGAGACGGCCTGAAGGGGCTGAAGGAAACCCAAGGTAAATATCAGTGGTGCTCTAATAATTTCCGTGATCACGGAATAGCCGTGATTCATGAGCACTTTTTCACTATTGGACTTCTGAATCCGAATCCGCGATCGATTCTGGTTCACGGAAATCGGCCACGGAAATTCCGTGATTGTTCGGTATTCGGTTACGGCCGTGATTGCAGTGGAAATTCGTGATTAAGTCATGATTGGGTGGAAATTAGCAGAATTGACATCCCTGGGCCAATCAGAGGCCCCTAGCCAGGCCCTAGCAACCAATCATAGGATGGGAGGCTCTGCCCTCTCCTCCTGTATATAAAGTGGGGGCCATTTCCAGAGCTCCGTCCTTGCTAGACTCTGTGGCACTGAGAGGATCATCTCCAGGCCATATTGTACATCAGCAAGAGCATTTTCAGTCCTTACATTGCCCTTATACTGTATCTAATACTTGTATTCAGCTAGGTAGCCAGTGAGTGATTAATTAAAGAGACTCTGAAGTCTTCTAATAATGAGGATTTTACTTTAAAAACTTCTTTACCCTAATTGACCCTCCTAAAACGCTGCACCCCCGCTGCTGAAAAAGTCATAAATCACCCCAAATCCCCTGGAGGACATCTCGGGGCTCCTTCTGCATAGAGGCAGAGCTTTCAGCCGCAGCTCTGCCTCTACACGTGTCTATCTGCACGGATCGCTGCTTCTCCCCCGCCCCTCTACGTCTTCCTTCACTGAGAGGGGCGGGGGAGAGGCGGAGAAACGCACGGATTGACGCAGCTCTGCCTCCTCCAGCAGCAAAATCCATGATCAAGAAAGTCGTGGATTTTGCCGGGGGGGAATTAGGGGTGATTTATGGCTTCTTCAGCCATGGGGATGCAGCGTTTTAGGAGGGGCAATTAGGTTAAAGAAGTTTTTAAAGTAAAAACCCTGTTTTTAGGAGACTTCAGAGTCTCTTTAAGTTAGTTATAGTCAGTGTAGTTGTCAGTGAGAGAGTGTACTGATTGCTGTGCTTACTGCAGGCAGGTTCACTGGTTCTACTGCTCTATTACTGTATACTTGTTAGCTAGCAGGGGCGTAGCAATAGGGGTTGCAGAGGTTGCCACCGCATCGGGGCCCTTGGGCCAGAGGGGCCCCAAAGGGCCCTTCTTCAACTACATTATTAGCTCTCTATTGGTCCTATGCTCATAATAATCACTTATTTAGATACTTTGAATAGTGATAATCATTAAAAAACTGTTCTCCATCCCCTTCTTGCACCTCTGACACTGTAGTTGCAATTGGCAGGTTTTGGTGCACCGTATCGATTGTTATGTATAGAGTGCTTGGGGGGCCCCATTGTAAAACTTGCATCGGGGCCCACAGCTCCTTAGCTACGCCACTGTTAGCTAGCTAAGCCAGCCAGCCAGCGATCAACTTCAGTTAGTTACAGTCACTGCCACAGTTGTTCTGTCACTAAGTTTAGTCAGTGACCTTGTACTTTGCTACCAGCGTGCAGCCGGTTAGTTTGCTGTGCGCATAGTGCAGGCAGACCACGGCGCTGTCCACTGATTTTCGTGTTCTATTTTACTGTATTCAGTATTTTGTGTGTTTTTTTTTACTTTTCTGAAAAATTAATAAATGCCTCCTGTTATATTCCGTCTGTCCCCCAGGCCCACACACACGACATTGAATGTAAAAAGCAGCACACTTTCTCCAACTCGAAATTGTGTGCATAGTATACATGTCTGGCAGGGGTCGTGGGTGTAGCATGAGAGGGAGTGCCATTGCCTCTGCTACTTCTGGGACTGGTTCATGGCCAGGGAGAGGGCGCTCAGCTGTAGAGGTCAGCCGACATCGGTGTCGCCCATTTTAAGCACCTTGGGTTGCCATGTGGTCATTCAGGAGATAGACTCACAGGCATTGATGGACATGATGACGGAGGAGCAGCCCATCATTACTTTATCCCAGACCTCCGTTGTGAGCAGCACTCCCAGCAGCAGCAGCCCCATGCTTGCTATGACATCCACCCACGGATGGGAGCCACGGATGCTTGTAATTTTCTGGGCAGCATTATCATGCTGTGGTACCACCAGTGAGGTGCCATGGTCGTTATGTGCTGCCGCACTGACCACTTTAGTCCTCATCCTGCTGCCGCTGATGTTCTATTTCACTACTAAAGTCTGCGCCAGTGGCCACAGACAACTCTGCTGCCATGTCATTGCTATCGCTGCAAGGAAAAAAAAAAAAAAAAACATTTACAGAAACCTCTTTGGGTGTTTTTGTGGCACGGGCCACTCATCCTCCTCCAGTGGTACCACCACTGCCAGGTGCCATTGGGACTCACCTTCACCTCTGTGATTGCTTAAAGTGTATTTCCCTGTTTAAAACCACTTGCTCCCAGTATAAGTGCTCCCACTATAGATAGGCAGGAATAGGTGCCCCAGTATAGGTAGCCAGGAATAGGTGCCCCAGTATAGTTAGCCAGGAATAGGTGCCCCAGTATAGGTAGTCATAATAAGGTACCCCCAGCTAGGTAGCCAGGAATATGGGCCCCCATTTTTGGTAGCCAGGTATAGGTGCCTCAGTATAGATAATCCGAACTTTTTCCACTGTCCGAACTTTGAATAGCAATTCGGATATTTTTTAAAATCCGAATAGCACTATCCGACAAACTCAGATTTCCCATCTGAAATCTGAAATCCGGGCGGATAGTTAGTTTGGATATCCGAGCAGAAGCCAAAATCACCTTCAATGGCAAAAATCCCTTTCGAAAGCAGTCAGGCCAAGAGAGAGAGAGGGAAAGGGAGAGAGAGAGAGAGAGAGAGAGAGAGAGAGAGAGAGAGAGAGAGAGAGAGAGAGAGAGAGAGAGAGAGAGAGAGAGAGAGAGAGAGAGAGACCCATCTGAAAGGGGTTTTTGCCATTAGAAGAGACTTTTGGAAGCATTTTAAGCCATTTTCAGGTCACTTCCGGTTTTCTATCCGGATGTCCCGGATAATGGGTTCGGATATCCGAGTTTACTCGGATACAAAAAGTTCAGATTCGGATATCCGATTCGGATCCGGATATCTGGGTATCCGGATCCAGATCAATTCGGATTTTGAAAAGGGGTATCCCCTGCTCCCACCTACAGGAGCGTAACTGGTGGCACTGAGCCAAATTACCGGGACGGCTAGCAGATGATCCAAGGGGCCAGAGGAGATGGTGAGGGAGTCCACTGCCTATTACAGGTAATCAATTCTTTTAGTCCTGTTGTCTCAGGTTTCCTCTGAAATAGTTTCTTGCTGTTGGCTTCAAAGGCATTTTATTGATAAATTGTGAACATTTCACCCAGGAAAATTGAATAAGGACCAAGGGCCTGATGCACAGCACTGCGGTAAAGCTGCCGTGGGCACGGAGTACACAGAAATTTTACTGTTACTAATGCTGGGGGAGTACCACGTTAACCCTTTAGTAGCGGGCTAACGCATGGCACATACGAACTTTACCACAGTGTACATCGGGCCCAAGGAGAGATAAATCACGAGTTAAGTCAGATAAGGTGAGATAAATCATGAGATAAGTCAGTTAAGGGGGTAGATAAATGAGATGTAAAACAAAAAGAAAAAAAAAAAAGAGCGACTGCACACCTATTCTAAGTTAGAAAAAGAGTCCAGGAGCAACTTCACCACATTATGGGCTCGATTCACAAAGCGGTGCTAACCCAGTAAAAGACTTTAGGCGTGATAACCATTGCACCACGCTGGTGAAAAGCCAGTTTAGGCGTGATAAGTTTAGGCGTGATAAGTTTGGATAAGTTTAGATCGCGCGCAAAGTCCCGCACGCAAAGAGTACGGGGGGACGCCGCAGGGAGGGGGGAAGCATGTGCTAGCTAGTGCTAGGCTAGCTACATGCTAAAAAAAAAAAAGGTTAAATAATACTGCCAGGGAGGTTAAACTTATCACGCCTAAACTTGTTATGCCTATAAACTGAGTTTAGGCGTGATAATGGGCTTTTCCCCAGGGTGCTAACTGTTAGCACCGCTTTGTGAATCAAGCCTTAAAGCTTTAAAACTTAAAAAACCTTTAATCAACATCTACTTAAAAAAGTTTCCAGCATTATAAAGACAAATATATTGGGCTTGATTCACAAAAGAGTGCTAACTGTTAGCACGGTCGTTTTCGCGCGAATTTTCGCATTGCGCGCGATCGTGAATTTTTGCGCGAAACGATAACGTTTTCGTGCGCAAACGCGAATTTGACCGCGAAATCGATATCGTTTTCGCGCGAAAATTAGCGTTTGCGCGTGAAAACGTTATCATTTAGCGCGAAAATTCGCGATCGCGCGCAATGCAAAAATTAGCGCGAAAACGGCCGTGCTAACAGTTAGCACTCTTTTGTGAATCAAGCCCATTGTATACTTAGCAGACAAGAAGGTAAGCAAGGTAGGTGCGGAGGCTGGTCGACGATCATTTCATCCTGCAATTAGGACTTTCTCAAGACCGAATATTAAGCTGTCATATGACAGCTGACATCTCCCCTCAGTGATCAGGAGCCATTGCGTATGGCTTCTGATCACGTGATCACTATGATCACCGGCGGATCATATTGATCCCTGTGACAGCTGCGGCGGTAGGGGGAAAAGAAGAGGATCCACTCACCTTCCTGCCGTTCCCCCTCCGCTCTGGCCGGCATCCCCGCCTGCTCTGACGTGAGTGTCGGGTCTCAGCTTGATGACGTCATCAAGCCGTGACCTGGACCTTAATGTCAGTACGAGCGGGGATGCCGGCCAGAGCGGAGGGGTCCACAACTGCTCATCGCTGGAGCCTGGGAGGAGAGTAAAGGCTGCCTGCAATACGGGTGACACCTGGCCACACTGGGGACACCCTACCTTAGCCCCACCAGGCAGCTGGAGGGGAGCGCGCACCAACGGTGTAGCACACGGAGGGACTACAGCAACCAGCCTGCCTGCGGCCAACAATAGCGGGGGAGAGCCCGCCTCAAGAAAAACTCTGTGCTTTGATTTTAACTTGGAAAACATGAGTGCAATCTATGTTTTAAAGTAATAAATGCCATACAGTATTACGCTATGAGAGGTCCTTTTTATTGAGGTCTTGGGAGTCCAGTAATATATAATAAGAAGACGCTGATCGGTTACATAGTTACATCGTTATTTTGGTTGAAAAAAGACATACGTCCATCGAGTTCAACCAGTACAAAGTACAACACCCGCCTGCTCCCTCACATATCCCTGTTGATCCAGAGGAAGGCGAAAAAACCCTTACAAGGCATGGTCCAATTAGCCCCTAAAGGGAAAAATTCCTTCCCGACTCCAGATGGCAATTAGATAAAATCCCTGGATCAACATCATTAGGCATTACCTAGTAATTGTAGCCATGGATGTCTTTCAACGCAAGGAAAGCATCTAAGCCCCCTTTAAATGCAGGTATAGAGTTTGCCATAACGACTTCCTGTGGCAATGCATTCCACATCTTAATCACTCTTACTGTAAAGAACCCTTTCCTAAATAAATGGCTAAAACGTTTTTCCTCCATGCGCAGATCATGTCCTCTAGTCCTTTGAGAAGGCCTAGGGACAAAAAGCTCATCCGCCAAGGTATTATATTGCCCTCTGATGTATTTATACATGTTAATTAGATCCCCTCTAAGGCGTCTTTTCTCTAGACTAAATAAACCCAGTTTATCTAACCTTTCTTGATAAGTGAGACCTTCCATCCCACGCATCAATTTTGTTGCTCGTCTCTGCACCTGCTCTAAAACTGCAATATCTTTTTTGTAATGTGGTGCCCAGAACTGAATTCCATATTCCAGATGTGGCCTTACTAGAGAGTTAAACAGGGGCAATATTATGCTAGCATCTCGAGTTTTTATTTCCCTTTTAATGCATCCCAAAATTTTGTTAGCTTTAGCTGCAGCTGCTTGGCATTGAGTACGATTATTTAACTTGTTGTCAATGAGTACTCCTAAGTCCTTCTCCAAGTTTGATGTCCCCAACTGTATCCCATTTATTTTGTATGGTGCTAGACCATTCGTACGTCCAAAATGCATGACCTTACATTTGTCAACATTGAATTTCATCTGCCATGTATGTGCCCATATAGCCATCCTATCCAGATCCTGTTGCAATATGACACTATCTTCCTGAGAGTTAATGATTCTGCACAATTTTGTATCATCTGCAAAAATAGCAACATTGCTCACTACTGCATCTACTAGGTCATTAATAAATAAATTGAAGAGCACTGGACCCAGAACAGACCCCTGTGGGACCCCACTGCTAACAGTCTCCCATTTTGAGTATGATCCATTGACCACAACTCTTTGTTTTCTGTCCATTAGCCAGTTCCCTATCCATGAACACAGACTCTTCCCCAGTCCTTGCATTCTCAACTTTTGCACCAGACTTTTGTGGGGAACAGTGTCGAAGGCCTTTGCAAAGTCCAAGTATATCACATCTACAGCATTCCCAATATCCATATTAGCATTCACTACCTCATAAAAGCTGAGCATGTTAGTCAAACAGGACCTGTCTTTAGTAAACCCATGTTGATGCTGAGAAATAAGAGAGGGACAAGGGTGATTCATCATTATCCATGCCAGAGAGGTGGGGGACAACCTGGTAATGGTCCCAAGGCGTAACTAGACCTGTCTGAGGGTCTAGGTGGACGGTGAGTGCGGCACAAAGGGTGTGGTGGAGGATACCTATTGCCATCAAGGAGGAAATTGAAGGATTTTGAAGATAGGCGATCAAGTCACTTTTAGAAACTGTTGTCATTTCCACTCATAGCCCGAACGGACTGATATAGGATATGTATTAGCTATCAGGATATATTGAGAGACTGGTGTTGAGTCCACATTGCCTGTTCTAACTGGGAGAAGGATATTGAGGTGTACAGCTGATCCCTAGTGGCGCCACCTCTTTGCACTACGACACAGAGCACAATGCTATACAGTGGTGGGTGAGCGGTGTACTACTGTTCCCAGCAGCGACACAGAGCACAATGCTATACAGTGGTGGGTGAGCGGTGTACTACTGTTCCCAGCAGCGACACAGAGCACAATGCTATACAGTGGTGGGTGAGTGGTGTACTACTGTTCCCAGCAGCGACACAGAGCACAATGCTATACAGTGGTGGGTGAGCGGTGTACTACTGTTCCCAGCAGCGACACAGAGCACAATGCTATACAGTGGCGGGTGAGCGGTGTACTACTGTTCCCAGCAGCGACACAGAGCACAATGCTATACAGTGGTGGGTGAGCAGTGTACTACTGTTCCCAGCAGCGACACAGAGCACAATGCTATACAGTGGTGGGTGAGCGGTGTACTACTGTTCCCAGCAGCGACACAGAGCACAATGCTATACAGTGGTGGGTGAGCGGTGTACTACTGTTCCCAGCAGAGACACAGAGTGGCAGTAAACACAATGCTATACAGTGGTGGGTGAGCGATGTACACAGAGTGGCAGTAAACACAATGCTATATAGTGTGGGTGAGCGGTGTACTACTGTTCCCAGCAGCGACACAGAGCACAATGCTATACAGTGGTGGGTGAGCGGTGTACTACTGTTCCCAGCAGCGACACAGAGCACAATGCTATACAGTGGTGGGTGAGCGGTGTACTACTGTTCCCAGCAGAGACACAGAGCACAATGCTATACAGTGGTGGGTGAGCGGTGTACTACTGTAGGAAACAAAGCAAGCGCTCACCAATATGGGCCGCATCTGAATGACTCACCACCTCATATGCACCGCTTAAATAGCTCAAATACACACTCAGCAATCAGACAGATGCAAAACATATGCAAAACTAAACTAAATACTTACCATGCAAAACAGGATAGCAAATGGGTGCTGCTAGCCTGGTAGTTACAGAACTGTGGATACAAAATATAGGTAAAAGGCTGCGCATCCCTGACCCAATACTGTACAATTGAATGGTTAATCGCTGTGGCGCACACCGCCCCCCCTGGACTAAAATGTACGCCCGCATCCAAACAATGCAATACTGGTCTATGGAGAAATTTTAGCTTCCATCATAGTTTTGCATGCAAAAATATAGATATACTGGACATCTGCACCAACGTTGAGGTAAATCTCCAGAGCAGATGTCCTAACACTAAACTGACCTAAGTTAAAAGCAAATGTCTTTACCCTGGCAGCTGCTATGCTAAAATGTGTAACTTACATTCAATACAGACAGCAGGAAACAAAGCAAGCGCTCACCAATATGGGCCGCATCTGAATGACTCACCACCTCATATGCACCGCTTAAATAGCTCAAATACACACTCAGCAATCAGACAGATGCAAAACATATGCAAAACTAAACTAAATACTTACCATGCAAAACAGGATAGCAAATGGGTGCTGCTAGCCTGGTAGTTACAGAACTGTGGATACAAAATATAGGTAAGTTACACATTTTAGCATAGCAGCTGCCAGGGTAAATACATTTGCTTTTAACTTAGGTCAGTTTAGTGTTAGGACATCTGCTCTGGAGATTTACCTCAACGTTGGTGCAGATGTCCAGTATATCTATATTTTTGCATGCAAAACTATGATGGAAGCTAAAATTTCTCCATAGACCAGTATTGCATTGTTTGGATGCGGGCGTACATTTTAGTCCAGGGGGGGCGGTGTGCGCCACAGCGATTAACCATTCAATTGTACAGTATTGGGTCAGGGATGCGCAGCCTTTTACCTATATTTTGTATCCACAGTTCTGTAACTACCAGGCTAGCAGCACCCATTTGCTATCCTGTTTTGCATGGTAAGTATTTAGTTTAGTTTTGCATATGTTTTGCATCTGTCTGATTGCTGAGTGTGTATTTGAGCTATTTAAGCGGTGCATATGAGGTGGTGAGTCATTCAGATGCGGCCCATATTGGTGAGCGCTTGCTTTGTTTCCTGCTGTCTGTATTGAATGTAAGTTACACATTTTAGCATAGCAGCTGCCAGGGTAAAGACATTTGCTTTTAACTTAGGTCAGTTTAGTGTTAGGACATCTGCTCTGGAGATTTACCTCAACGTTGGTGCAGATGTCCAGTATATCTATATTTTTGCATGCAAAACTATGATGGAAGCTAAAATTTCTCCATAGACCAGTATTGCATTGTTTGGATGCGGGCGTACATTTTAGTCCAGGGGGGGCGGTGTGCGCCACAGCGATTAACCATTCAATTGTACAGTATTGGGTCAGGGATGCGCAGCCTTTTACCTATATTTTGTATCCACAGTTCTGTAACTACCAGGCTAGCAGCACCCATTTGCTATCCTGTTTTGCATGGTAAGTATTTAGTTTAGTTTTGCATATGTTTTGCATCTGTCTGATTGCTGAGTGTGTATTTGAGCTATTTAAGCGGTGCATATGAGGTGGTGAGTCATTCAGATGCGGCCCATATTGGTGAGCGCTTGCTTTGTTTCCTGCTGTCTGTATTGAATGTAAGTTACACATTTTAGCATAGCAGCTGCCAGGGTAAAGACATTTGCTTTTAACTTAGGTCAGTTTAGTGTTAGGACATCTGCTCTGGAGATTTACCTCAACGTTGGTGCAGATGTCCAGTATATCTATATTTTTGCATGCAAAACTATGATGGAAGCTAAAATTTCTCCATAGACCAGTATTGCATTGTTTGGATGCGGGCGTACATTTTAGTCCAGGGGGGGCGGTGTGCGCCACAGCGATTAACCATTCAATTGTACAATATTGGGTCAGGGATGCGCAGCCTTTTACCTATATTTGGTGTACTACTGTTCCCAGCAGAGACACAGAGCACAATGCTATACAGTGGTGGGTGAGCGGTGTACTACTGTTCCCAGCAGAGACACAGAGTGGAAAGTAAACACAATGCTATACAGTGGTGGGTGAGCGATGTACACAGAGTGGCAGTAAACACAATGCTATATAGTGTGGGTGAGCGGTGTACTACTGTTCCCAGCAGCGACACAATGACTGGGGGGACCCTGGCTAGCCTGGCTGGAGAGAGAACTACCCTGCCTGCCTACCCAAAGCTAAACCCACAGACAAATGGCGGAGAAATGACGTGGATTGGGTATTTATTTACCCGAACCACGTGACCCGTTCGGCCAATCAGAGCGCGTTCGGGTCCAAACCACGTGACCCGTTCGGCCAATCACAGCGCACAGGGGAACGTTCGGCCATGCGCTCTTAGTTCGGCCATATGGCCGAACGGTTTGGCCGAACACCATCGGGTGTTCGGTCGAATTCGAACATCACCCGAACAGGGTGATGTTCTGCAGAACCCGAACAGTGGCGAACACTGTTCGCCCAACACTAGTTGTAACTGCAGATACCTGAACTGTTGTCTGTGGGGGATCTTAAATTAAACTTTCATTGATTCAAAGGTGAGCAGTTGGCCATTTATTAGGATCTGGCCTAGAAATATAATTCCGTTTCTATTCCAGAATTTAGGGTCAGGTATAGTGAGGAATTCTGACATGGAGGGGTTGTGCCATAGGGGAGTGTGATAATCATATCCCTCAAGATTATATTCTTTACGTATACACTTCCATACTCTGTCAGCTTGATTCAGAATAGTATTGCTCTGCCTCTCCCTGGACAAGGAGGAGGTAAGGATATCCAACATTAACTGCATGAGGAACTACAAACCAAGCGGCCATATGCTGTAGCTGAGATGCTAAGTAATATTTGTGGAATGATGGAAAAGATATCCCACCCAGATCGTTTGGGTTCTGAAGAAGGGAACAACGCAATTTGGCTCTACCATTATTCCAGATAAAGGCAAGCAACACCGATCTGAGACGTTTAAAGAACCGCTGAGGGATGTATATGGGTGAATGGTGCAGCATAAACAGGATTTTAGGGAGCAATACCATCTTGATTAGGTTTGTTCAACCAATCACAGAGAGGGGATGTTTAGACCAGGCCTTACAGCGCGATTGCACAAGGGGAATTAGACCGTAGATTCCGTGCGTGAGATTATGTTTAGGGGCCTTATTAATTTGTACACCTAAATATTTAAATGTTTGTACTATTTGCAGGGGAACGTGAGCTGGAGGGGGGGAATTGTCTTGAGTGTCTAACAGTAGTATTACCGATTTAGACCTGTTGACACACAGGCCAGAGTAATAGCTGGCCTCATCTATGACTTCCAGCGCTGAGGAGAGAGAGGAACCGCTGTCTGCTAGATACAGAATTGTATTGTCTGCATAAATGCTGACTTTATCTTCGGTGTGCTGAGTTTGGAAGCCAATTACACCAGGGTGCATTCTAAGCCTGTGTGCCAAGGGTTCAGCCACTAAAGCGTATACTAAGGGGGATAAGGGGAAACCCTGTCTTGTTCCTCGCTCTAATGCGAATGCATCTGATATCCAAGCATTAGTGCATACGCGTGCGGTCGGGTTAGTGTATAGAATTTTGACCCACTTGCAAAAATTTTCCCTGAAACCAAACCTGGCAAGGACAGCAGATAGAAAGGGCCATTCCATGGAGTGAAATACGTAATGAATTTTAACAATATCTTTTCGTTATTATTTCCTGTCTGTTTTTACAATGGTATTTATCGTTAAGCAAGTTTGACAACAATGTTTTTCGTTATCAGTAGTGCTGCTCGGATACCCCTTTTCAAAATCCAGATCCGATTCGGATTCGGATACGAAGATATCCGATCCGGGTTGGATATCCGATTTTAAAATTTTCCAATCCGGATCGGATATCCGACCTCAGTATCTGGGGTATCTGGCCGCATTTGGATATCCGGATAGAAAAACCGGAAGTGGCCTTTAAATTGCTTTAAAAACGTATTTTAGGGTAAATGAGGCATGTATCACCATTATTTTTTAAAGGGAAACACAAATTGATGATGTAGGGACTTAAACACCCCCCCCCCTCAAAAAAAAATGGCTGTCAATTAACATCAGGCCTAGGTTCCAGACAGCGGTCGTGCAGCCCACATTGTGTCCAAAGTCCAACCGCACAACTGGGACATGACAGTTTTCAGCCAAGACACCTCCAAAAAATTACGCAGCAATTGTGTTTTGGGTTAAATATAGGTGGTATCAGTGGCCTGTGGCACCCTGGCCTGGTGGTGGGAGCTGCACAGGCAACAGGAGCAGGGCAATGCAGCAGCAGCAGGTGTAACGTGTGCCAGGAGCATGGCACTTGGCACGTGTCACTTGGCCAAGTGCCATGTAACACGTGCCAAGTGCCAGTCAGACAGCAGAGGAGAAGACACTAGTGCACACTAACTGTCACACTGGCACTGCTCACAGCACAGCATTTCTGTAGAAAGCTAACACAGTAGTACTACTACTCTAACAACTACTAGCACTGACTGCCCTACTACAGTACTAACTACACAATTACACAGTAATGCTATTCCCTAATCCCTAACCTAACCTAGCTAGCTACGGCTAATAGCTGGGCAACAGGCAGCAGCTGGCCTGGTCTGTGCACAGCACACACACAGACACATAGCAGCTGCCTGCAGCACACACTCTGACTGTCACACAATGACATCAAGCTAATTAATGATTTAACAATAGTGTAGTGATAGTGAAGGCGTTAATCACTGATCAGCTTTAGGTTTATCACTGTGTACAGCACTTGGTAGGCCAGCAGCCCTGCAGCACACACTCTGACTGTCACACAATGGGCCTGATTCACAAAGCGGTGCAAACTGTTTGCACGCCAGTGAAAAGCCCTTTATCACGCCTAAACCCTATGGGCGCTGCGCGCGGAATTGCGTGATTGCACGCGCAAAACTTTGCGCGCGATAAAGAGCACAAAACGGTGCTAACTGAGCGGTGCAAAGGTTATCACGCCTAAAGTCTTTTAAGCGTGATAACTGAGTTATCACCGCTTTGTGAATCAGGCCCAATGACATCAAGCTAAATGATGATTTAACAATAGTGTAGTGATAGTGAAGGGGTTAATCACTGAACAGCTTTAGGTGTATCACTGTGACAGCACTAGGTAGGCCAGCAGCCCTGCAGCACACACTCTGACTGTCACACAATGACATCAAGCTAATTAACGATTTAACAATAGTGTAGTGTAGTGATAATGAAGGGGTTAATCACTGAACAGCTTTAGGTTTATCACTGTGTACAGACCTTGCTAGGCCAGCAGCACCGGAGCATGTCTCTCAGTGAGCATTCCCAAGCTAGGATGATATGTCTCATCATGGCAGCCCTCCTTATTATACAGGGGGGCTGGCCAGGGTTCTTTTCTGTGATTGGGTGCCAGGGATTAGGCTGGGAGGCCTTTGATTGGCTCAATGAGGTCAGGTGGGGCTGGTCAGTGTTCCCCTCTGTGATTGGTTGCTAGGGCTTCTGCTGGGAGCCCTCTGATTGGCTCCAGGAGGTCATCTCCTTAGTTACAGTATTCGGATCTGGATATCCGCCTAATATCCACGGATATCCGCGTTATGCACCCAAATATCCACAGATAGCTATCCGGATTTGGGCCCAGGTATCCGGAATCCGAATCCGGTTGGATAGCTGAAAAAAGGTCGGATAGCCGGGTTACCTGGATATCCGGAATCTGGATGAACAGCACTGGTTATCAGATTTCGTTATCCACTGGCGCCATTTCGTTATCCAGCCAGACCCTTTCTTCACTGCGCCCTTTTTTCATCCACTCCTTTTTTCCTGTTTCCGTCACCAGGTCTCCTTCTCAAACCTTCTTTTTAGATTTCAGGTATCTTCTCTGATCCTTGTCCTCAGATGTAAGATCACCTCCTCAGTCCTTCCAGGTTTGAGGTCTCCTCCTCAACCATCACTCTCAAATATTAGGTCTCCTTGATCTGGCTGAAATCGGAGGAGGAGATCTGACACCTGAGGCTTTAGACTCAGGGCAACTCTATAATAGGTAGAGACAACATTCTTCTTTGTCACCATATTAATTAAACTCCACATCCCAATTTCAACTTTATTCTGCCCTACAACTTGCTAGGAAGGAATGAAAGTCCTTTAACAGTAAGGCTCAGCCACTCAGCACCGTAAAAAGAATGATGGTCCTTTGGCAGTCAGGTAATTGCTGTGAGTTATACAATCCTCAATGTGCCATAGATGATGCTATACAGTCACAAGACTTTTTTTCTTTTCCTCCCATCATTTAGAATGGCACTCCCAATATAGCTTCTTTTGTTTCTAGACAAATAGACAAGACGAATAACATTTATATTGCTCTTTTCTCCTGGCGGGCTAAAAGCACGGCACGCTCAGAACTGGGCAAATGGAGGCAATGGGTTTCTATAATAGGGAGAGCACTTACAGAGAATCTGTACTCTAAAATTCTTACAATAAAAAGCATACCATTCTCTTTAGTATGTTCTCCTGGGCCCCTCTGTGCTGTTTCTGCCACTCCCTGCTGCAATCCTAGCTTGTAATTAACAGTTTTAGGCAGTGTTTACAAACAAATGACATGGCTTCTAACCAGAGTACGATACGCTGAGAACAGCTTACTGTGTGACTCATGCAGAGCTTGAAGATGGTGTGTAAAGCTTCTGCCAATGACAAGCAGTGTTGCACATTCCACACATTCCAGCCTCAGTCCGACAGAGCCGACAGATGAAAGGAGATAAGATTTATTGCAGAGACAGTGCAACCAGTGTTGCTCGGATACCTCATTATCCTATTCGAGTTTGGTCGAATTCGGATAGTAAACTATCCGAATTAACTCGAAGTTTGATATTCGAGTTAATCGAATATCCGATTCGACCTCGGATATCCGACGTCACAATCCGAGTCTGTATTCGAGTAAAATATTCGAGCTGGCCTTAAATAGCTATTAAAACTTGTATTGGAGGTCAATGATGCATGAAACCACCTTTTTTTTATGAAGAAAAACATCAAGTGATTATGTGGTGATGTAGTAGTTATAAAAAAGGTATCAAAAATAGTAAATTAACTTCATGAAAAGTGTTGGCATGAGAAGGTGTGTCCAAAATGGTTGTTGGAAGTGTCGTCTTCTTCTTCTTCTTCCTCTTCCTCTTCCTCTTCTTCTTCTTCTTCTTCCTCTTCTTCTTCCTCTTCTTCTTCCTCTTCTTCTTCCTCTTCCTCTTCTTCCTCTTCCTCTTCTTCTCTATCATTATATTATGTGTCTTGGACACCTCTAAATTAAGTACAATTTTTTTTTCAAATTGATGCAGGCAGGAGGCAGCTATTTTTGAGCGTAATAGCTGTTGGCACATGGGCAGCAGCACCTTGTAATGTGTTCCCTGGCAGTGGAGAGGAGACACAGACAGCAGGAGGAAATATAACAGCAGGCAGCGTGAGGAGGATAAGTGTGTGGCAGACTGGCATTTGGCAGCAGGCAGGAGGGCAGGCAGCGAGACATAATAGGCCCTGGGTCCTAGCGGTGGTTCCAGGGCCGTAAATAAACAGCATGAGGTTCCAGACAGCGGTCGTGAAGCCCACATTGTGTCCAATACACAATTGACATCCAGAAGATCCGCACACTCTGAATGAACCAAGTTCAATATTTTAATTCAGATAAAGTGACTTATGCCATTCCATAAAACACCGACGATTCGTTTTGGGGCCCCGTGGGGTCCCCTTTGTCAAGGTAACAAACACAGAATGGTGACGATACACAATCGAATGGTGACCATACACAATACACAATTGGGACAGCACAGTTTTCAACCCGGACACCTCTAAAATAATTACAATTTTTTTTTTCAAAATAATGCAGGGCAGGCAGCTATTTTTGAGCATAATAGCTGGTGGCGAATGGGCAGCAGCACCTTGTAATGTGTTTCCAGGCAGTGGAGACACAGACAGCAGGATGAAATACAGCAGCATCAGGTGTAATGTGTGTGTGCCACTTCATGTCCCCCTCTCGCCGACAACAGGGGCCAGGAATTCGCCTTCCACCCAAGCCTGGTTAATTTTGAGAAACGTCAGTCTGTCCACAGACTTGTGAGACAGACGAGATCGCTTCTCAGTGACGACTCCACCGGCTGCACTGAAGCAACGCTCTGACAGTACGCTGGAAGGGGGGCAGGAGAGCACTTCCAGGGCGTACTGCGCAAGCTCGCTCCAGATTGGCAGATGCTTGACCCAATACTCCATGGGATCAACAGGGGCAACGCTGTCAAGCCCGCTGAAGGACCCCATGTAGTCAGCCACCATGCGGGTCAAGCGCTGTCTGTGACTGGAGGAGAAGGATGCTGCTGCAGGCACCTCCTCTCTAGTCCCTGGCAGCTCTACACTCATGTAGAGCTCGTTGGTCAGAGACAGCAGGTCTGTGGTGCGTGTGCACTTGCTGCTGGTGGATGCAGGCACCTGCTGCTGCCTCTGTGCTGGCTGGACAGTGGGGGTGGATGGCTCAGGGAAGGCTTCCTGCAAGCGCTCAACAAGGGACAGCTGCAAATCCCTCATTTGTTGCGCACGGTCTCCTCCTGCAGGCAGGAACTGGCTGAGCTTTCCCTTCAGACGTGGGTCCCGCATCATGCAGATCCTCTTCTTCATCTGGATGACCCTTGGGTCCTTGCGCAGGCACCTCAGCATGTGCGCTGCCATTGGGAAGAGTCTGGCCACGTCTGCTGGCACATCATCGGCAGCCCCAGAGCCGACAGTGCTGTCCTCCTCTTCCTCTGCCCCCTCCACCTCATCCTCTCTCCACCCCCGCACCAGTCCAGCTGCGCTTTGCTGCTCCCCCTCATCAGCAGCAAGGTCAGGGACCTCCACCAACTCCAAGCCCTCCTCCTCAGAGGTGGCCTGTGAAGCTGCCTGCAGCTTCTGCTGGTCCAAGGCTGCCGCTCCCTCTTCCACCAGAGCATACAGGGCCCTGTCCAGCACACACACCAAGGGGACCCACTCGCACACCATTGCATGGTCCCTGCTCACCATGTTGGTGGCCTGCAGGAAGGGTGCCAGGACTGAGCACACCTGCTGCATGTGCCCCCAGTCCTCCGTGGAGATGATGGATGGGAGGTTGGTGGCGGCACGCCCAGTTGCAGTGAGGGAGGCAACTGTTGCTCATGCAACGTACTGGCTGACAGCCTGCCTCTGTTTAACCAGACGCTCCAACATCGCCAGGGTGGAGTTCCAGCGAGTTGGAACATCGAGCATGAGCCGGTGCTGTGGCAGGTGCAGCTCCTTCTGCACCTCTTCCAGGCTCGCTACGGCTGCAGGCGAGTGCCGGAAATGGCGCACGACCTTTCTTGCCGCCTCAAGGAGTCGGTCCATCCCCTGGTAGGTCCGCAGGAACTTTTGGACTACCAGGTTTAGGACATGCGACAAGGCAGGGGATGTGGGTCAGGTCTCCCCTGCTGATTGCAGCAACCAGGTTTGCCCCATTGTCGGACACCACCACTCCGACTCTGAGGCCTCTGGGGGTCAGCCAATTCCTCTCCTGCTCTCGGAGTTTGGCCAGGACGTGGTTCGCCGTCAGTTTGGTCTTCCCCAGGCTGACCAATTCCAGCAGCGCTTGGCAGTGGCGGGGTTTCACGCTGCTGCTGAGGCGGGGGGTTTGGGCTGGTGTGGTGGAGGATGGAAGCGGATCAGAGGAACCTGCTGTAATTCCACTGACCCTGCATGGTGGCACCACCCACTGCGTTGTTGCTGCTGCTGCTCTGACAGTGCCCGATGCTGCTCCCCCCTCCTCACCCCCTTCCACCAAGGTGACCCAATGCACGGTGAAGGACAGATAGCGGCCTGTCCCAAACCGGCTGCTCCACAAGTCCATGGTGACGTGGACCTGTTGACCCACCGCATGATCCAGCCCTCTCCCGACATTGGCCATCACAGAGCGGTGAAGTGCAGGGATGGCCGTGCGTGCAAAATAATGTCGGCTGGGGATTGGCCCATCGAGGGCTGCACACATCAGGAGCGCACGCATGTCGCTCCCCTCCTGCACAAGGGAATAAGGCAGGAGTTGGGAGCACATGGCCCGTGCCAGCAAGCCGTTCAGCTGACGCACGCGACGGCTGCTGGGAGGCAGAACCCTGACCACCCCCTGGAAGGTGTTGCTGAGCAGGGTCTGGCGACGCCTTTTGCTGGCACGGGAATCAGTGGAGGGAGCAGAGGAGGAGGCCACTGAGGACTGGCTGCCAGAACAGGCCTCAGTGTCGGCGGCAGGAGTTGCAGAGGGAGGAGGAGCAGTGCGTTTCTGAAAAACTCCTGCTGGTGCTGCTGGAGGTGGTAGAGGAGGGCGGGTGGCTGCTGCCGACGGCTTCGCAGTGGTGGCGGGTCTGCCACTGCCAGCTTCCTTCAACTTCATGAACTCCTCATGCTCATGAAAGTGTTTCCCTGCAAGATGGTTGACCAGAGAGGTGGTGCCAAACACAGAGGGCTCCTTCCCTCTGCTGAGCTGCTTGCGGCACTGGTTGCAGGTGGCATACTTGCACTCCACATATGGCAGGGTGAAATAATTCCAAACTGGGGAGGTGAAGTTGCCCCTTCGGCTTGAAGGTGCTGCTGCCGCTGGTCTCCCTGTGGTGGTTGGGGGGGGTTCTTGGTGCGGCTGGTGGTGGCACTGGCAGAACTCATCTCCAGATCAGCACGCTGTGTGGCCTGCATACCACGCCCACTTGTGATCCTGCCCATGCCTGCGATGCTGAGCCTTCTAGCAAGGCCCACAGACGCATCCTCCTCCTCAGAGCTGGCACCCAGTCTCTGTCCTTCACCCTGTCATCATCATCCTCCCCCTCCGCAAACATGTCCTGCTGGGATCCCACAACTCCCCTTCTTCATGCATGGACGGATGGACAGTCACCACTGTCTGACTGTCCAAAGCATCATCCCCCAAAGTGCCCATGAGCATTCCTTCCTCCTCCAATTCTGCCGCAACAGCACTCCATAACCCCGCTGTGCTTGGGGATAAGAAGGTGCTGAGTGACAGGGTGCTGGTGTCGCCCACTGGGGCTGGAGAACTGCACACCTCCTCCTCCTCCCCAGGCAGTGCTGGGCGGCTGCTGCTGCTCTTGCGAACAGGAGTGGTGGCGGGGGTGGAGGACTCGGTTCCAGAGCTAATGGTGGCCTGCTCATCCACCATCAGTTCCACCACAGCGTCTGCGTCCTTCTCCTCAATAGGATGGCTACGACCTGGCGGTGGGAGGAACATCTTCGCCACACGTTGCTGCTGCTGCTGTGTCTCTGCAGCGTGACTCCCAGCTGTTGGGCGGCCAAGGCGTCCACGGCCAGTGGCTAATGGCGGAATAGCCACTGGTGCAGAGGCAGAACTGCGCATGGTGGTGGTGGCGTGGCTGCCACGCCCACGACCTCCTCTCTTGGCGATGCCCTTGCTGCCCTTGCTGCCCCTGCCCAAACCGCGGCTGCCAGTGTCAGACATCGTATATTTTTAATATTATACAAATGAAAAAAAAAAAACTTATGTATGTAAAGGCGGGTGGGACAAGTGGGGTACTTTAATGGGGTGGGACTGGTGGTGGTGGGTGTGTGAGGTGACGGACGGCTGTACTCTACAGCAGAGATCGGTGTAGCGCTAACAAGAGAGTGCGCAGTGCGCACACAAAGACCCTAGCTGACGCTGACTGACAGTGTCAGACTACAGTACAATTCAGCGAATACACAATAGAAGTAATATATAAACAATAGGACGGGTGCAGCACTAACTGGAGGGTGCGGACAGCGCAGATGTGCACTGCGCACACAAAGACCCTAGCTGACGCTGACTGACGGTGTCAGACTACAGTACAATTCAGCGAATACATAATAGAAGTAATATATGAACAATAGGACGGGTGTAGCACTAACTGAAAGGTGCAGACAGCGCAGACGTGCACTGCGCACACAAAGACCCTAGCTGACGCTGACTGACGGTGTCAGACTACAGTACAATTCAGCGAATACACAATACAAGTAATATATAAACAATAAGACGGGTGTAGCACTAACTGGAGGGTGCGGACAGCGCAGACGTGCACTGCGCACACAAAGACCCTAGCTGACGCTGACTGACGGTGTCAGACTACAGCACAATTCAGCGATTACACAATAGAAGTAATATATAAACAATAGGACGGGTGTAGCACTAACTGGAGGGTGCGGACAGCGCAGACGTGCACTGCGCACATAAAGACCCTAGCTGACGCTGACTGATGGTGTCAGACTACAGTACAATTCAGCGAATACACAATAGAAGTAATATATAAACAATAGGACGGGTGTAGCACTAACTGGAGGGTGCGGACAGCGCAGACGTGCACTGCGCACACAAAGACCCTAGCTGACGCTGACTGACGGTGTCCGACTACAGTACAATTCAGCGAATACACAATAGAAGTAATATATGAACAATAGGACGGGTGTAGCACTAACTGGAGGGTGCGGACAGCGCAGACGTGCACTGCGCACACAAAGACCCTAGCTGACGCTGACTGATGGTGTCAGACTACAGTACAATTCAGCGAATACACAATAGAAGTAATATATAAACAATAGGACGGGTGTAGCACTAACTGGAGGGTGCGGACAGCGCAGACGTGCACTGCGCACACAAAGACCCTAGCTGACGCTGACTGACGGTGTCAGACTACAGTACAATTCAGCGAATACACAATAGAAGTAATATATAAACAATAGGACGGGTGTAGCACTAACTGGAGGGTGCGGACAGTGCAGACGTGCACTGCGCACACAAAGACCCTAGCTGACGCTGACTGACGGTGTCAGACTACAGTACAATTCAGCGAATACACAATAGAAGTAATATATAAACAATAGGACGGGTGTAGCACTAACTGGAGGGTGCGGGCAGCGCAGACATGCACTGCGCACACAAAGACCCTAGCTGACGGCCTGACGCTGACTGACGGTGTCAGACTACAGTACAATTCAGCGAATACACAATAGAAGTAATATATAAACAATAGGACGGGTGTAGCACTAACTGGAGGGTGCGGACAGCGCAGACGTGCACTGCGCACACAAAGACCCTAGCTGACGCTGACTGATGGTGTCAGACTACAGTACAATTCAGCGAATACACAATAGAAGTAATATATAAACAATAGGACGGGTGTAGCACTAACTGGAGGGTGCGGACAGCGCAGACGTGCACTGCGCACACAAAGACCCTAGCTGACGCTGACTGACGGTGTCAGACTACAGTACAATTCAGCGAATACACAATAGAAGTAATATATAAACAATAGGACGGGTGTAGCACTAACTGGAGGGTGCGCATAGCGCAGACGTGCACTGCGCACACAAAGACCCTAGGTAACGCGGTGATGGACGGTCCCTATACACAGACTAGTGTACAGTAGTACACACAGTACTACTAACTAAACAATAGAAGAATCAAGCTAAATAATAGAACAGGTGTGACTAGATTACTGAGAGCAGATACAGCAGGACAGGTATAGCAGTAAAGCTGGGCCTTGCTAACTACAAAGTAGTACAATAATCTATCTAACACATAAGTAGTAGTACAGGAGTAGAGTAGGACAGGTGAGAGCACAGGTAAGGTAGAGACTAGAGCACAGAGCAGGGCAGGCTGCCTTGCCTAGGCACAGGGCCTAGCTGCTGGCTGCAGGCCTGCAGCAGCACCAAGGACAGTCTCCCTCCCTAGTCCCTACTAGTAATCACACAAACTAAACTGCCTAAAATACAATCTATCTACAATACAAAGCAATACAGGTGAGTGTAAAAACGCTTGGTTTAGAACAATAGAAATGCACTTGCTCACAGACAAAAAGCACTGGAGCAGTCTCTCAGTACTATCAGTCAGTAAGTCGCAAGCAGGACGAGTGAGGCAAGATGGCGTCCGCTATTTATAGAGGGGGGCTTGGCCAGGCTCCCCCTCTGTGATTGGCTGCAGTCAGAGGGCTGGGAGCCCTCTGATTCGCTTGTGAGGACTCGAGGTGACGTCTGTCGTGACGCTATCCGAGCTCGTGACGCTATCCGAGCTCGGATAGCTAGGATATCTCCGGATAGCTGCTTGCTTTCTGAGAGCGCTCGGATAGCACAGCCCGGATAGCTAATACTATTCGAGCTCGGTATTCGAGCTCGAATAGTGAAAAAAGAGCTAGGATATCCGAGCAGGGTCAGACTGGGACACTGGGGGCCCACCAAAGAAATTTCAACCTGGGGCCCACACATCCCATGATTGCGGTGAAAAAAGGTCGTGACCATGCACCGGAAGATGGGCGTGGTCATGATGTATTCTGGACAGGGCCAAATGTACATGATCTTAGCAGCATTGTAATTCAGAGACACTGCTGCCCAGCAAAACTTTGCATAGAGTCCCCTCCTTCAATATAAAGTAATGTCCTACTTTGCAGAGGTTGCGACCACACCGGGACCCATGGGCCAAAGGTGCCCCGAAGGGCCCTCCCTCAACTACAGTATTACCTCTCTATTGGTCCTTTGCTCATAATAATAACTTCTATAGATACTTTGAACAGTGGTAATCATTAACAAGCTATTTCCCATCCCCTTCTTGCACCTCTGACACTGTAGTTGCCATTGGCAGGTTTTGGTGCGCCGTATCAATTGTTATGTATAGAGTGCTTGGGGGGCCCCATTCTAAAATTTGCATCAAGGCCCACAGCTCCTTAGCTACACCACTGCTCTCAGCATGAGTGATTACAGCACTGATAAGAGAATTTTTGTGCTACAGGCAGCAATTGGAGCTCTGTCAGACAAGGAGGGGGGTCCCACCAGAGACCTGGAGGGGGGGCCCACCGAGGGAAAAAACTGTACTACTGTGGCCCAGTCCGACCCTGTATCCGAGTATCTCGGATATCCTAGCTCTGATGAGCACCACTGAGTGCAACTACTAAAGGCTGCAGTAAGACAGACCACATTAGAACAGGCATAGGAACTTATAGGATAGAAGAAATAAGGCTCAAAATTTTGTTACAGACTCTCTTTAAAGTGTACCAGAGACGAAAAAATAAAAAAGGTTTATACATACCTGGGGCTTCCTCCAGCCCCATGTGCAAGGATCGCTCCCATGCTGCCGTCCTCCGCTGCCCGCAGATCCGGTACCGGGTCCTGTAACTTCCTCCAGTGGCGACCAGTCTGAGCAAGAGGAAGTGTGCTCTCTATGTATCTCTAGATGTCACATCATGTTACCTCAGTGTACCTGAGGTGACATGTGACATGATGAGATAAATATGTCTATGTGCAGTGCCAAACATATTCATAACTAAGCTGTGTGTTTTTTTACTGTCTGAAAGAGTTAGGGTGCATACACACATCAGACCATAGTCTTTGGAAAATGAAAGATCACAGACCAATTTTACCCCCTTCCATGTAGTATGAGAGTCATACCTACACAGTCTATTCTATGGAGCTGAACTCCCCATCAGACAGAAATATTTGCAAGATGCTGCACACAAAGATGCTGTACAGACATAAAAGATCAGTATCTGCAAAAGATCTTCTCCTGCCAAAGATCCGTTCCTGCAAAATGCATTCATAGTCTATGATATCTGCAGATCATCATACACACCTTGTTTAACAGACATTCATCTGCAGATCAGATCCACCAGGATGGATTTTCAGATCTGCAGATGATTGTCTGATCTGCAGATGAATGTCTGTTAAACAAGGTGTGTATGAGATCTGCAAATATCATAGACTATGAATGCAATTTGCAGGAACGGATCTTTGGCAGGAACAGATCTTTTGCAGATACTGATCTTTTGTGTCTGTACAGCATCTGTGTGTGCAGCATCTTGCAAAGATTTCTGTCTGATAGGGAGTTCAGCTCCATAGAATAGACTGTGTAGGTATGGCTCTCATACTACATGAAGGGTGGTAAGATTGGTCTGTGATCTTTCATTTTCCAAAGACTATGGTCTGATGTGTGTATGCACCTTTAATCTTCAGGCATGCAAGTGACAGCTTCTCTCTTGTTGGCCCCTGTCGGATTATAGCGTAGCCCTCACTAATAAGGAATTTCTGCCATAAAACAAGCAGCCGAAAACATGAAATAAAATCATGGGTTATCTAAAAAAAAAGTAATTTTTAGAAGTAGGAGGATAGATACAATTGTTCATCAGTTTATTTTCTCCTCTGGTTCACTTTAAGTGGCTCTGCTGCAATATTTTCAGGTGGCCTTTTGTCCCGTTATGTGTTATGTTTAATCCCTAAGTTATAAACAACATTCAACTGATATTTGAAGAACATTTTGATAAAAAAAGCAAGAGACAGCTATTTTATGTTATATGTATTGCTGTGAAGTGGTGTATGGTAACTTTGCATAATACTATGATTTGTATTATTAACATTTTGTGCGCTCACCAGGGCCGGTCTGAGGCAGAGGTAAGAGAGGCCCCAGCCTCAGGGCGCAGTGTAGGAGGGGCGCACATCTCACTCAGCTCTCATTTCCCTATTGTGCTAGAAGAAGAGAGAGATAAGAAAGGGGGATACATGGCAGTGACTGCAAGCCAGATAACTAGAGATGAAGGTGTTGGGAGTGGGGGGGATGGAGGGGCGCACTTTGGTGTATCAGCTAGAGGCATAACACCTTGGGCTCTCCTCTGGCGCTCCCCCTCCTGCATCTATCACTGGCAGCAGCGACGGCAGCAACACATACCTCCATCCACCGCGGAGATCTCCGATCTCTAAGTGCCTCATACTACTTTCTGTTTAAACAGGAAGTAGCGTCAGACACTTAGAGAGCGGAAACTCCTGAGAGGAGAGCCCGAGGTGAGGGGGGACTGTCCCCCCTCCCTGCAGATGTCCAATGCTCTCCCCTCATGCTGCGACCCCTCCTTCCCGCCAAAACGCCCCTGACCGGGTACCCGGGGGGGGGGGGGGGGGGAAGGAGGGGGCATCCAAATTCTTGCAGTTACGCCCCTAGTCTCAGCCATGAGTGCTGGACGACCTTGTCCCGCCTCTGGCATTCACACACTGTATCACGCCATCTAACACAGAACTTCTGTTTCTTTTCCCCTCATATTTAGTTCTCTTGCGGATCTTCGCCATGACAGCAGATCTGAAGCCGATCAGTGAGCCAGTAGCAGTACACATCCTGGTAAGTAGTGGTGCTCATAATGGGTCAATTCTGATTACGTGAAATTTTGCGTAGTTGAGATTACGTTACATACAGCATACTACACTAGTAAATCGTAGTTACACCTGAAATTACACAATTACGCATAATTTGCGTTCAGTGCATGAAAATATTTGCATCTATTTGCCAGTGTTCTGCACATGCGTGGCTTTTAGTTAAATATTGAATGCGAAAAATGCGTTTGTATATGTGAAAAAAATTGTGTTCACAGCCAATATACTGCACATGCTCAGCTATTATTTTATTTAATGCGAAAAATGCGTTCATATGCAAAACAAAATTCCTCAGCCAATATATTGCACACGCGCGGCTATTCATGAAATTTCCAATGCAAAAAATGAGTTTGTATGCGGAAAAAAATTTGCGTTCAGCCAGTATGCTGCACATGCGCAGCTATTTAAATATTCAGTGCGAAAAATCAGTTTGTATGCATAAAAATGTTTGTGAACGAAATTAAATTACACTATTATACTGTACGTAATTACGGTTCGGTTAGTGATTTACATTTACATGTGAAATTTTTTATGCGCAATCCACAAATTTTGCATTTCAATTACGGTGCGCAATTGCGAATTACGATGCGTAACTACACATAGGTGTAATTTCTGCCCACTAGTACTGGTAAGACCATTGTTTTGTTTTTTCTCTTTCAGGGCACGTTTCCACTTGAACGGAAACCGTTGCGAATCCGCAGAGTTTCCCCACAGGCGAATAGTGCGGGGAAACTCTGCCATAGGGTGCAATGGTAACGCCAGCCAAATCGCTACCGCTAGCGATTCGGCCGGCTTTTCCATCCGAATTGGCGCGGGAGGCTTTCCCCGCAGACCTGGAAGAGCCGGCGCGCATCTCGCAGCCGCGCGCTGCTCAAGTGGAATCGCGCCCTCACAGGTCTCTGCTTCACAACCATCTCAGATACACCCCTCACAAATGCACCTAGTTGAGCTAATTGGTGTTTAGCCGGGCCTGAGAAATGTTTGACATACACTTTCTACAGGTTACAGCAAAAATATATTTTCTGTACCCAAACGGCCATTACAATAATGTGCAATCTAGGGATGCTCATTCGGATTTCGCGGAAATGCAATTTCCATCGGAATGCGGAAATCGGTAATGCAAGTGCGATAGGCGGATTTCCGCCGGAAATCGTGGAAATTTCAGCCGGAAATCACAGAAATTCCACCCGACTTTAACATTGATTTTCTCAAAAACTCTAAGGTATTTTTGAAAACTTTTTTTTGCATCTTGTTCAGAAGATTCTGTTTAACCTCTTGAAGACTGCAGTCAGGGCCGGCCCGCTCATGAGGCGGGGTGAAACATTTGCCTCAGGCGGCACATCTGGGGGGGCGGCACCCGCCTTTCCATGGGTGGGGGGCCGCCCGCCGAGCTGGAGGAGTAGCGGGCAGAAAGGGGATATTGGGCCTAGCGGTGGGGAGGGGGGTCGGACCCCCCTCCCTCGCCTGGGTCCCCCGATCTGCGCTCCCCTCCAGCTGTAAATAGTTAAGTACCAGCGGCAGCGTATAGATTAAGAGGCAACGGGCGGGGATCACTCACCTTCTCCGCGTTCCAGCGAGCGCTCCACTGATGTCACTTCCTGCAACACCGCCCACTTACTGGGCGGCGTTGCAGGAAGTGACGTCAGTGGAGCGCTCGCTGGAACGCGGAAAAGGTGAGTTTGTTTAAATAAGTTTCCTCCCTCCCCGCAGCCAGCCAATTACGGCGATCGGCTGTCATAGGCTTCTGCCTATGAGAGCCGATCTCTCTCTTGTCCCCCAGGGGGACAGCCGTGTGACGTGGCTGTCCCCAGTACAGCGTTGCAGCCGATCGCAGTGCTGTACACAGAAATACGGCGGCAATAGCCGCTCGGAGACTGAAGGCGGGGCGGAACTCTGCCCCCCAAGCAGGAGATGCGTGCGCAACCTGCGCGCGATCTCCTGCATTAGCTGGCCCCAGGACTTTATGCCAATTGGCGTTAGGGGGTCCTGGGGCTGCCGCCGCGGCCACGCCCATCGGCGTGACGCGGTCGGCAAAAGGTTAATAAACCCTGAAAATCTGGTGTTTCTAGGACTTAAGGGGGCTTTGCTATTAACCGCTAAAGTCGGCAGATTTTTACTGTAATGTAAAATGCAGAAAATCTGCATCTGCCGGTTTTCTGCATTATACATTACAGTAAAAATCCGCCGACTTTAGTGGTTAATAGCAAAGCCCCCTTAAGTCCTAGAAACACCAAATTTTCAGGGTTTATTAAACTGAATCTTGTGAACAAGATGCAAAACAAAGTTTTTAAAAAGACCTTATGGTTTTTGAGAAAATAATGTTAAATTCGGGCGGAATTTCCGCGATTTCTGGCGGAAATTCCACATTGGAATGCGGAAATTGTTAGCGGAAAGCGGAATCGGTAATTGGTACATGACGGAATGCGGATTTAACGCGGAATCGGAAATTGGCATTTTCGACCATCCCTAGTGCAATCTCCTCTGTAGGCCTTTGTACAGTATTCTTTTGAAAATGTATTCTGCAGCTTAACTGTGTGGCTTATCTTATTCAAGATAGTTGATCGATTTACATAGGTGCCCATCAGTGGTGTAACTACAGATCATGCCCCCCCCCCCCCAAAAAAAGAAAAAAAACTTTGATGGCCCCACTAATATCCACACTCATTTCCCTTGTCTACCCCTGGTGACCTCACAGCCTGGGGGCCCGGAACATAAAACAAGTGTGGCCGTCATATTCTTCATACTCATAACAAGCGTAGCCACACAAATAAACCGACCTGAAGGATGGCCCTTTTATTGGACGAAGGAAAGGTTAGTAGTTGGGGCCATCACAGCTTTGGGCATTTCAGGAGCAGAACCCCTGTAGTTACACCCCTGATGCCTATGGCAGCACCCAAACCTCCGTGGCTCTCCATGCACCCAAACTTCCTGCTTCCCTGGATGCAGGAAATGTGGGCGCATGAGGCAGGTGGACAAAAAGAGCGCCGCCATTGACTCCCATATTAACCTCTTGAGGACCATGGGCTTAAACCCCCCTAGTGACCAGGCTATTTAGATAAAAATTGATTGCGGCAGCTTTAAGGCCAAGCTGCAGGGCCGCACAAAAGAGCACACGAGTGATCCCCTCTCCTTTTGTCCCCACCAACAGAGCTCTCTGTTGGTGGGGTCTGATCGCCCCTGCAGTGTTTTTTTTTATATATAAATAGTTACTTTTTTTTAAAATTAAATGTATGTATTTTTTTATTTATTTTTTCACTCCGTCCCTCCCACTCCCCAGGCAGCCAATAACGGCGATCGGCTGTCATAGGCTTCAGCCTATGAGAGCCGATCGCTCTGTTGTCCTCCAGGCTGTCCCCAGTACAGCGCTGCTGCAGATCGCAGCGCTGTACAGTACAGTTAAGCGGCGGTTTCACCGTTACAGTCTCCCGAGCGGCGATCGCCACTCGGAGACTGAAGGCGGAGCTCAGCTCCGCCCACCAAGCAGAAGATGCACAAGCAGCCTGCGCGCGATCTCCTGCAAATGTAAGCCCCAGGACTTTACGCCAATCGGCATTAGGCGGTCCTGGGGCTGCTGCTGCGGCCACGCCCATTGGCGTGACGCGGTCAGCAAGTGGTTAAATATCGTTTAACAGCCGCCGAACAAGAAAAAAGGGCGCCCGTGATAATTTATGTTTTCAAACTGCATCCGTGATAATTAATGTTTCCCAACTTCGCCGGCGAACAGTAACGTTTACACATAAAATAATATTTACAGTTTTGAGTTAAATCGTAATGTAATATATTTAAATAATCACTTTACATAAATCATTATTTTCAACATATAAAGCCGTCAACAAATCGTAATATACTTTTTTTTTTCATTTTTTTTATGAACACTCTGTAATACATTATCCACCAAATTAACTGCGCAACAACAAAATCATAATATATCATTTTTCATACTTGAAGCTGTTTAAAACTCTGACAAAATATTCAACAAAAATGTGTTTTCCTACTTTTTATAACCCATACAATTATCATATTTGCTTTTGTGCACACGTATTATAATTCATTTAGAAATTATAAGTTCCCAAAGTTCAGTTTATTTACTTTGAAAGCTGCTGGTGCATTTTATTCATAACTGTTGTAATTCTAATGTAAATGCAGCAGAAGTGATTTCTGACCTGTGTTTCACTTCAGGACTGATTAGCATAAGTTTCTGCACAGCCAGAGAATGTTTACTTAACCTCTAGTCGACCGCCTAACGCCAATGGGCGTGGCTGCGGTGGCAGCCCCAGGACTGCCTAACGCCGATCGGCGTGTTGTAGGAGATCACGTGCAGGCTGCGCGCGCATCTCCTGCTTGGTGGGCAGAGCGGAGCTCCGCCTTCAGTCTACGAGCGGCAATCGACACTCGGGAGACTGTTAGACGGCGAAACCCCCATCTAATTAACATGTACAGCGCTGCGATCAGCAGCAGCGCTGTACAGGGGACAGCCGTGTGACACGGCTGTCCCCCTGGGGAATTCAGAAGCGATCCGCTGTGATAGGCTGAAGCCTATCACAGTCGATCGCTGTGATAGGCAGACGGGGGAGAGTAATTTGCATATTTAACCTGCTGGGCGGTCTGGACGAGCTCAGCTCGTCCAGTACCGCCGGAGCCTGCCGCTCAGGCCCTGCTGGGCCGATTTGGCTCAAATAAAAAGCAGCACACGCAGCCGGCACTTTGCCAGCTGCGTGTGCTGCCTGATCGCCGCCGCTCTGCGGCGATCCGCCGCGAGCAGCGGCGAAAGAGGGTCCCCCCAGCCGCCTGAGCCCAGCGTAGCCGGAACAAAAAGTTCCGGCCAGTGCTAAGGGCTGGATCGGAGGCGGCTGACGTCAGGACGTCGGCTGACGTCGATGACGTCACTCCGCTCGTCGCTATGGCGACGATGTAAGCAAAACAAGGAAGGCTGCTCATTGTGGCCTTCCTTGTTTATTCTGGGCGCCGGAGGCGATCGGAAGAACGCCTCCGGAGCGCCCTCTAGTGGGCTTTCATGCAGCCAACTTTCAGTTGGCTGCATGAAATAGTTTTTTTTTTTAATTAAAAAAAAACCCTCCCGCAGCCTCCCTGGCGATCTTAATAGAACGCCAGGCAGGTTAAAAAAAAAAATCATCAAAGAAGAGAGAGTAAATATTATTTTAAAAAAAGGTACTTATCCATTAGCCGGGCGCATAATTCCATTCATACTTCATGTAACAAAAGTGCTAATGTAAATGATGGTATTGTGTTTTAAGTGGCCATCTCGCTGCGGCCAAATGTATATTAAAATGTGAGTGAATTGAATTAAAAATAAGCCGGCGGCAATGTAACAGATGAAGGGCTTGATTCACAAAGTGGTGCTAACTGTTAGCACGCCTGTGAAAACCCCCTTAGCACGTCTAAACGAACTTTTCGCGTGTAAAACTGTATGCGCGCAAAACTTTACGCACGCACTGCACAGAGCGCAGGGCGCTCCGCACGAAGTTCCCATTAAAGCCTATGGGACTTAGCGAGCGCATAGGACTTTGTGCGCGCAAAACACTTTGCGCGCAGTACTTAGCGCGCGATCTGATTGAGAAAACCGGTGCTCACCTACTTAGCACCCTGGTTAGCGCGCCTAAAGACTTTAGACGTGCTAAGTAGGTTAGCACCGCATAGTGAATCAAGCCCGAAGTCTGTTAAACAAGGTGTGTATGAGGATCTGCAGATCTCATAGACTATGAATGCATTTTGCAGGAACGGATCTTTTGCAGGGACGGATCTTTTGCAGATACTGATCTTTTGAATGTGTACAGCATCTGTGTGTGCAGCATCTTGCAAAGATTTTTATCTGATGGGGAGTTCAGCTCCATAGAATAGACTGTGTAGGTATGGCTCTCATACTACATGGAAGGGGGTAAAATTGGTCTTTCATTTTCCATAGGTCTGATGTGTGTGCATGCACCCTCAGGCAACTGGTATTATTTTAAAAGGAAAAATCCATATCCTTCTCAGTTTAGGTTCCCTTTAATACTTATAAAACACTATTATCCATCTGATAAACCGAGCAATAGCTAAATCTGACGAATAGTGGTTACAAACATACTAAACATATCTATCATATTTAACTAAAACGTTATTTAAAATGTTATCACTTACTTTTTGTAAAACATTATTAGCGATATAATCAAGCGATCAGTAAGTACATTGTAATATATTTTTTACAGTCTCTAGTTGTAAAACATTATTATTCACACAATAAAGCGATCACTAAGGGGGGATTTAGGGTTAGGCACCACCAGGGAGGATTTAGGGTTAGGCACCACCAGGGGGGTCTTAGGGTTAGGCACAACCAGTGGTGGTCTTAGGGTTAGGCACCACCAGGGGGGTCTTAGGGTTAGGCATCACCAGGGGTTCTTAGGGTTAGGCACCACCAGGGGGTCCTAGGGTTAGGCACCACCAAGGGGGTCTTAGGGTTAGGCACCACCAGGGGGGTCTTAGGGTTAGGCACCACCAGGGGGGTCTTAGGGTTAGGCACCACCAGGGGACATTTAGGGTTAGGCACCACCAGGGGTTCTTAGGGTTAGGCGCCACCAGGGGGGGTCTTAGGGTTAGGCACCACCAGGGGGCCTTAGGGTTAGGCACCACCAGGGGTTCTTAGGGTTAGGCACCACCGGGGGTCTCAGGGTTAGGCACCACCGGGGGGTCTCAGGGTTAGGCACCACCGGGGGGGGGGGTCTTAGGGTTAGGCACCACCAGTGGGGGTCTTAGAGATAGGGACCACCAGGGGGGTCTTAGGGTTAGGCACCACCAGGGGGCCTTAGGGTTAGGCACCACCAGGGGTTCTTAGGGTTAGGCGCCATCAGGGGGTCTTAGGGTTAGGCACCACCAGGGGGCCTTAGGGTTAGGCACCACCAGGGATTCTTAGGGTTAGGCGCCACCAGGGGGGGTCTTAGGGTTAGGCACCACCGTGGGGGGTCTTAGGGTTAGGCACCACCAGTGGGGGTCTTAGAGTTAGGGACCACCAGGGGGGTCTTAGGGTTAGGCACCACCAGGTGAGATTTCTGGTTAGGCACCACCAGGGGAGATTTAGGGTTAGGCACCACCAGGGGGTCTTAGGGTTAGGCACCACCAGGGGATCTTAGGGTTAGGCACCATCAGTGGGGGGTCTTAGGGTTAGGCACCACCAGGGAGGTCTTAGGGTTAGGCACCACCAGGGGGATCTTAGGGTTAGGCACCACCAGGGGGTCTTAGGGTTAGGCACCACCAGGGGGATCTTAGGGTTAGGCACCACCAGGGCGGTCTTAGGGTTAGGCACTGGGGGGGTCTATGGGTTAGGGATAGGTAGAGGGAGGGTTCTGTGTGAGTGAGAATAGGGTTAGGTTTAGTTGTAGTAAAATGTTAGTAATATTTTCTACAGTTATTACGAACATACTTATATTTTTTTATGATTTGATTTTTTGAAATATGTGAATTAAGTTTTAATCTGTACTAAATGATTTTTTTTAAAGGTTTATCAATTTTATAATAAATTTTTTTACAAAATATCGTTTAGAAACTTTATAGTAGTATAAAATGTAAAGATATGTTTTTGGACCCTGATCTGGTTAAATCATAAAAAAAACAAACAGTACTTAAACATCGTTTATGTAAAATCCGTTTTAAATCATAATAATTATAATCAATAAAATAATTGTTTTATAAACAATATTTCAGATTAATGTTTACGCCTTTTTGCATGTACGCGCTTCCCTTAACCACTTCGGATGGGGGAAGCCTCCGGATCCTATCAAGGCTTCCCCCGTCCTCCTGTGTCCCACGTCGGTCTCGCTGTCAGGCAGGCTTCACATTTTTTAATATATCAATGACATTGCATAGTATTTGATGTTGTGTGAAATTGTGTTTGTGAATTTTCTGCGATTAAAATTTGGATGGCAAGTTTCCTTTTTTTTTTTTTTTTTTTGCTTCAGTAGAAACACAGGAATTTTGCATAGACATTTGCATTTTGCCCAAAAAATGTATGTGTGATTTAGTCAATCAGATAGCGTTTCATGTAAATTGACTTTATTGGTATTCACGGAAAAATCGCACATCATAATTGTGCAGTCGGAAAATCACATGCCTTTTACTGTGGACAGGTGAAGATTTATAGCTCTTAGGCTGGTTTCACAGTGGGACGTTACAGGCGCACGTTAGAGCAGCCTGTAACGCAGCCCACCGCACGGTAATGAAAAATCAATGGGGCTGTTCACAGTGCCCACGTTGCGTTACATTGTAACGCTGCGTCACAAGACAACGTACTGCATGCAGTACTTTAGACGCGGCTGAGCCGCGTTAGACTGCTTGCACATGCTCAGTAATGTTGGGGAGGAGCGGAGAGCGGCCAGGCACATGGCTAATTAATATGCACTGCACGTTGTGACGTGCAGTGTTTACTTGCTGGAGCGGCCGCTCTGTGCGGCGATTGGCCGGCGGGACCACGTGATGCCGCATGCGCACAAGAGTGCGCATCACGGCATCACTGACGCCAGAGTGAGCTGCACAACGCGGCTCACTCTGACGTCCAGATCCAGCACCCCCAGGCGTTGCGTTAGGGGGACGTTATGCGACCTTAACGCCCCCTCTAACGCAACGTCCTGGTGTGAAATTAGCCTAAATGCAGTGCAAAGTTAAAAGAATCTTAATCCCTGACACTGACTCCTGCTCCCCCCCCCCCCATTCAATCCCCCACACTATCAAAAATCCTATGTAATAAAACCCCTGTGTCGCTGCGTCCAGCTGTCCCTGGGTCCGTATTTTTGCTACTATTTTTGCTACTGGGAGCACGGTGGCGTAGTGGTTAGCGCTCTCGCCTTGCAGCGCTGCGTCCCTGGTTTGAATCCCAGCCAGGTCAACATCGGCAAGGAGTTTGTATGTTCTCCCCGTGTCTGCGTGGGTTTCCTCCGGGCACTCCGATTTCCTCCCACATCCCAAAAATATACAGATAAGTTAATTGGCTTTCCCCTAAATTGGCCCTAGACTACAATAAATACACTACACAATACATACGACTATGGTAGGGATTAGATTGTGAGCTCCTCTGAGGGACAGCTAGTGACAAGTCTATATTCTCTGTACAGCGCTGCGTAAGATGTCAGCGCTATATAAATACTAAATAATAATAATAATAATACTTCACATGTGCACAATACGGACAGCCATTGGGACAGGAGGACGGGACCAGGGAGCCAGGCGCGCGCATGGCGGACGGGTGCATGCGCACTGACTGGCAGCAGGGGTAAGAGAAAGACCTAGAGCCCATTTTTAAATGGGCTAAGGTCTACTAGTATATATATAAAAAGGTTAGGTCTTTCTATTTGTATCTATTTACTGTGAGATATTATTGAAATCTTCAAAAGAAAAATAGAGCAGCTTTAGCTGGACACGGTTTCTTATTAGGTGTACTAGGCCTGAACTCATCACCCAAGGGCATTCAAGTCTATGGAAATTACAAAAAAATGTGCAAATGTTTTACCTAACTTAAAACCAATGGGTACTAGTTTAAAAATAAAAAAGTCGGATACTCACCTAAGGAGAGGGAAGGCTCGGTCCTAATGAGCCTTCCCTCTCCTCTCCCGGTGCCCTCGGTGCTGCGCTGGCTCCTTCGTTCGCGTCAGCCACCGCAGGGACTTCGGAAGGCTTTGGGAGCACTCGGGCTTCCGAAGACGGGCCGCTCCATACTACGTACGCGCGAGTGCGTCATATAGGGCGCTCGCGCATGCGTAGTATGGAGCGGCCCGTCTTCGGGAGCCCGAGTGCTCCTGAAGGCTTCCGAAAGCTCCCTTCGGCATGCGGAAGTGGCAGTATTTGACCGAACTGGTCGAATACTGCCACGGGGGATCCTGCGCGGGACCGGGCACCGGGAGAGGAGAGGGAAGGCTCATTAGGACCGAGCCTTCTCTCTCCTTAGGTGAGTATCTGACTTTTTTATTTTTAAATTGGTAAACACTCACTTTAAGGGAAGGCTCTGGGTGCTATAGAGCCTTCCCTCTCCTTCCCTGGTCCCTTAGTGTAAACGGCGGTTGCCCCATTTGAATCCCCTGCCGCTCCCGAAGACAGGCATCTCTGTACTGCGCCTGCATGAGCGTGCAAGAGAGCATGCTCGCGCAGTGTGGAGCCCCCGTTTTTGTGAGCATTCGGGCTCCCGAAGCCTCCTTCGGTGACACATAGAGTAGTATTTGGCCAAATTGGACAAATACTGCTACTGGGGGTGATGTTGATGGAACCCGGGGACCGTAAGAGGGACCCAAAGCCTTCCCTCTCCATAGGTAAATATCTGGCTCATTTTTTTTTTCAGTGGACCTAAACTCTTGCACAGGACAGAAGGAAAACATAGATAAATGCACCCTGTATGTACTTAGAGAGTTTTAGCTTGTTTAATTCCCCCTCATTTGTGTCTAATCATTAGTTGTAATTTGACCTCTCCCTTGTGTCACCTGACTGCCATGGCAGAGATGACAGATAAGCTCATTTGAAGGCACAAAACACGATAGAGAGGCGCCCAAGAGTATAAAAAAGTTAAAATAACTTGAGGTAGCATACCTCGAACAAGAATTCATTTAAAGGGAAGATCCGTGCAGACTATAAAAAACTGCACTTACATGGGGCTTCTTCCAGCTCCTGGCAGTCGATCGGTGCCCTCGCCGCAGCTCCTCTCCCTCCCGGCGTCCAGCGGTGAAGAAGCCGAGCTCACCAAGTCGGCTTCCGGGTCGGCTTCTGTGCGCTCCTCGGCGGGGGGGTCACGTGGTGTAAGTGACGTCATCTTGTCTCTACTGCGCAGAGACCCGATGACGCCCCTACACCACGTGACCCCGCCATGTAGCGCACAGAAGCCGACCCGGAAGGTCGGCTTCTTCACCGCTGGACGCCGGAAGGGAGAGGAGCTGCAGCGAGGGCACCGATTGACTGCCAGGAGCTGGAAGAAGCCCCAGGTAAGTGCAGTTTGTTTTTATAGTCTGCGCGGATCTTCCCTTTAAGGTACAGTAAGAACAATAATAAATTGAGCACAAGGCAACGCATTTCGTGTGATCCAACTACCTTCATCAGGCCAATCACTGTGCCGGGTGAAGATAAACATCTAGCATTGGGTGCTGGGCGCCCGATGCATACTGCACCATCCGGGCTCTCGGTGCCTCTGTATTTTTTTCTAGGCTTTCCCGACCCACCATTACTAATCATTTGAAAGCACAGGCTGTTAACAATATGTCCACTTGCATGAATCGGGATGTAGACACACTGCAGATCTTTTTTTTAGGATTTGTGTCAGCTATAACAAATAATTGTTTTTTATTTCAGGTCTAATTCACAGTGGGACATTATGGTTGCACGTTATAAAGCCTTATAACGCATCTTACCGCACCTTATAACGCAGCTTACCGCACTGCAATGCTAATCCTATGGGCCGTTCACAGTGTAACGTTAAAAAATTGCGTTAAACAATGTTGCGTTGTGGTAACTCACTGCTTGCAGTGCGTTACCTCTTAATGCAGACCACTTTAACGTCGCATTGAAACGCAACGTCCCACTGTGAATACAGCCGAAAGGTTATTATGTTCTAGTGTATCTTTTAAAACAGAGAGGACATTCTGAGTTCAGGTCCACTTTAAATAGTTTGAAATTGCTAAATAAGTGTTTCCCAGTCAAACAGCACATTTGCTAACAAAAATAAAATAAAATAACAAAAAATTAAAGTTTTCTCATTTGCTATATATGCCACTAAAATCTTAAAGAGAATCTAAAGCGAGTCTAAATTCACGCATCCCCGCGGCAAAATGAGGGGTTTATACCCCCCAAATCCCCTCTGCTAAATACAGGGAGCGCTTCCTGCTTGAGGCAGAGCTTTGGGTTGTAGCTCTGCCTCTTGGCGCGTCAATCCCGGCTGATCGCCACCTCTCTCCTCCCCTCTCAGTCTTCCTTCACTAAGAGGGGTGGGGAGAGGCGGAGATCCACGGTGGATTGACGCGCATGGAGGCAGAGCTACAGCTCAAAGCTCTGCCTCCATGGGCAGCAAAATCCACAACCAAGAAAGTTGTGGATTTTGCAGAGGGGATTTGGGGGGTATAACCCCCTCACATTGCAGCGGGATAGCGGCGGTTTAGCACTAGCTATAGTGCTTAACATGAATTTAGACTTGCTTCAGAGTCTCTTAGGCCTCTTGCACACTGCACGCGATTCAGATTCAGATTCCGCTTTTTAATCAGTTTTTACATCCGATTCAGATTTTGATTTGCAGTTTGCTCCCTGCACACTGCAAATCGGAATCTGAATCGGATGTAAAAACTGATTAAAAAGCGGAATCTGAATCTGAATCGCGTGCAGTGTGCAAGAGGCGCCTAAAGGGAACCTTTACCGTGGAGAAAAAAAACGTTTCACTTACCTGGGGCTTTCCCAAGCCTCCTGCAGCCGTCTTGTGCCCGCGCAGCTCCTCCAGTGTCCTCCGGTCCCCCGCCGCGGCTTAGTTTCCTTTTCGGCCTACTACCAGTCGTCCTCCTGCAACGCATCTTATTCTTCCGCATTCCCCGACATAAAGTACCATAAAGCGCGTCCATGGAACGAATGCCCCGCCGTAAAGCGCGTCCGAACGACGCGCTTTATGGCACTTTACGTCAGGGAATGCGGAAGAATAGGACGCGTTACAGGAGGACGACTGGCAGTCGGCCAAAAACGAAACTAAGCCGCGGCGGGGGACCGGAGGCCACTGGAGGAGCAGCGAGGGCACAGGACGGCTGCAGGAGGCTTGGGAAAGCCCCAGGTAAGTGAAACTTTTTTTTCTCCATGGTTAAGGTTCCCTTTAAGGGCTGGTTCAGACGGACGTTTGCAGAGCGTTTACAGCCAGCGTTCAGGGCTTGGTGTTAAACGCTCCCATTCAAGTGAATGGGAGCGTTTGTACCAAGCTTTCAAGCGCGTTTACACAAACGCGGCGTTTGGGTCCCGATTTTCCCTGGCGTTCAAGGAGCCCCTGGAAGCTACATGTAGCTTTCAGGGGAGGTTAACCGCGACGGCTAATGTCCCTCTAGGGGAAGAAAAAACGCGACTGCATCCAAACGCACACGAACGCTGCTAAACGCCTCCAAACGTCCATCTGAACCAGCCCTAACTGAGACTCGGCATTTTTTTAGCATACGTTTAACACCCATAAAAAAATGAGTTTTAGCTTGGGATGTGAATCCTAACTTTATTTCCATTTATGATTTACTTGAACATTTTGAATATGTAGCTGTTGAGGTTTGTGTGTATCAATATGTATTTATATAGTGAGATTTTTCCTTCCTTCTCAGAATCCGGGAAACGTTAGCATGATGAAGCATCTTCCAGTTACTGCCAAGGGGATCGCCTCCTTGTCTTACAGACTGACTGATCTGGCAAGGTAAAGAACACACCTCATTAAATTAATAGACAATGGTAACCTTACTGGAGGAGATTAAGGGCTGGTTCAGACGGGCGTTTTTGTGGCGTTTAACGCAGCGTTTCAGACGCAGCGTTTTTTGGGATCTACTGCCATCCCATGCAAGTGAATGGGAACGTTTAGAGCTGGCTTTTGCAGGCTTTCATGAAAGCCTGGCAGTAGATCCCAGCGTTGCGTCTAGTCTCAAAAGCAACATGCTGCTTTCAGAGGCAGTTAAACGCGAGGAAACAATAGCAGAGACCAGAACTGCTAGCCTTGAACGCTTTTCAAAAGCTTTCAAAAGCTAGCTTTTAAACGCTGGCGTTTGAACGCAATGCCAAGCAAAAGCTCAGCAGACGCCCGTGTGAACCAGCCCTAAGGCTGGTTTCACAGTGGGACGTTAAAGTCCCACGTTACAGCAGCCAGTAACGCAGCCTAACTCACAGCACTGTAAAATCAATGTGCTGTTCACAGTGCACACGTTACGTTACATAGTAACGCAGCACGTTTAAAAATAAATGCTGCATGCTGTACTTTATACTGGGCTAAGCCGCGTTAGACTGCTTGCACATGCTCAGTAATGTTGGAGGAGGTCTCCCCTCCTCCTCCGCAGCCAGCCACATGGCTAATTAATATTCACTGCACTGTGGTGACTGGTGGTGGGACTGTAGTGTTGTCCGATCATGAACAATCGTTTATTTGATCCGGATCTTTTTTGTGAGTCGAATCATCCGGATCATCACAATAAAAGATTCGGTTCATAGTGGATGTCTGTCTGGAAGAAACAGGAACATACAGAATGTACAGTGCAGGGAAAGTCCTGTCCTGCTAATCATTTCACCCAGTCTGCTTCCCTAGTAAAATGATTCAAATGATTCGGTTCAAAGATCCGGATCGTTTCAATGATCCGATTCAAATGATCCGAATCCTTAAAAAGATCCGGACTTCCTATCACTAACCTGGAGCGGCTGCTTTGAGAGCTGCATAACGCGGCTCAATCTGACGTCCAACTTTAACACCACCATGCGTTGCGTTAGGGGCACGTTATGCGACCATAACGTCCCCTAAAACGCAGCGTCTTGGTGGGAAAGTAGCCTTAATGTTAAAGTATAGGAAAGTGGAAAACCGCTCTGAAAATCGATAGATCAGAGCGGTTTTCCAGGCGTTTTTATTACAGAAGCCGTTCATTAACAGCTTTACTGTAACAATATATGAAATCTGCTATACAAAAACGCTCCAAAAAACTCTAGGGATGTTTAAAAACCCTCTCTAAACATGCCTAGAATCGCTCTGAAATCTGTTTCAAAAACCTCTAGCGTTAGCAGATCTGCTAGAGGTTTTTGGTGTGCACTAGGCCCTTTTGTGACCAAAATTGCTACATATGTTAAGAATACTGGGTACAAGTCAAAAAATAATTTTTCAAAAAGACATTGTAGCTTTGGAGAAAATCGATTTTAAAAATGCAAAAAAAAAATATTTAAATGCACAAAAATGACGACAGTTGAAAAAACAATTTTCTTTGCATTCTTTGCGATTTTTCTCAAAAACTACAAGGTCTTTTTGAAAAAAAATCTTTTTTTTTTTACTTACTCCCATTATTCTCCTTAAAGGGAATGTCCAAGCAAAATAAAAAAATGAGTTTCACTTACCTGGGGCTTCTACCAGCCCCATGCAGCCATCCTGTGCCCTCGTAGTCACTCACTGCTGCTCCAGTCCCCCGCTGGCAGCTTGCCGACCTCAGAGGTCGGCGGGACGCATTGCGTACATTTTTACGCATTCCCGCTAGTGCAGGAACATTAACACATACATTTTTACGCATTACTGGTTCAATGCGTAAATTTTTACACATTGAACCAGTAATGCGTAAAAATGTATGTGTTTATGTTCCTGCACTAGCAGGAATGCGTAAAAATGTACGCAATGCGTCCCGCCGACCTCTGAGGTCAGAAAGCTGCCAGCGGGGGACTGGAGCAGCAGTGAGTGACTACGAGGGCACAGGATGGCTGCATGGGGCTGGTAGAAGCCCCAGGTAAGTGAAACTCATTTTTTTATTTTGCTTGAACCTTCCCTTTAACAATTTTGGTAGCAATAGCATGTATCCCCATTGCTATTAACCGTTAAATCAGCAAAAAATTCAATAGCGTATAGGCTATGGTCCGCAGCCAAAAGGTAATCTGGCAAGGTAACACCTATTTTTAATACCATAAAATTATACATGAGTAGAGAAGATGAAGTTGATAGTTTTCAACTATTTTGTTCGCTGCTGTACTGTATTACATAATGGTTTTAGATGGGAATGTTTACGTTTCTTCAAATCACTGAAAACCTGGTGACCTCCAGGTCATACTTTCACCACACCCCCTAGAAACACCTTTATCACTCCCACCATTAAAACTTTCATTACACCATTACCCTGCCTCTAGTTACACCATTACCACACCCCCTAGTTACAACTCCACCACACCCACTAGTTACACCTGCACCACACCCACAAGTCATACAGTTATCATCACCCACCAGTCACACCTTCATTGCACCTTCACCACACACTTCAGCCTGTGAGTGAGTATTGGGTGTGTCCATTGCCTGATTGTTACAGATGTGTGCAGTCAGTTGCACATGCAGGAAGAGGAGAATTGCTGTGGAATTTACTCAGGAGTTTATATTTTACATATAGTACTAAAAAAATACTACTAAAAATTAACTACAGTACATCTGTTTTCAACAGAAATTGTACATGACAAAAAAAAATTGAAATACCGCCCCAAATCCCTCCCAATCAGGTCCACTGTCATTGGTTGTCAAAATGTATGCTACAAAGGGCACCAACAGATACAATAACAGTTTATAGATGGGGCACAGTGGATCCATTCAAAATGTTCATTAGCTCTATTCCATAATGTAAAGTGCACATCCACATGAATAAAAAGTTCATTCATTTGTAGCTTCACAACTTCACCACATAAATAAAAAGTTCATTTATTTATAGCTTCACAACTTCTACATGACGATATCCTCCACCATTAGCACCGTTTTGTGAATAGACTCACCAGATATCTCTGACTAGAGATGAGCGTAATGACTTAATTACGATTTCGTGAAATTTCGCGTAATTACGATTATGGCCGTAAGTACATAATCGTAATGAAGGATTTCGCGAAATTCTGCGTAAGCGTAATTTTCGCATTACAGTGGGTATCGCGAAATTACGTTTGCCTTGCATGCAACCGTTTGTAAGCGTAGTTACATAATGTAATTTCGCGATAGTTCATATTACTGTAAGCGTTAATTTTCGCGTAGTTTTCGCGTTACGGAATGCTGAGTTGTTTTTCGAGACAAGTTGTACTGTCTACATGTGCTATTTCGCATATAAAATTCGCCATGTAGTGATATTTCGCATCAAAATTCGCCATGCAGATGATAACGCGAAAAATAAGCAAAATTTTGCGAAAATTAAGCGAACCCTTTGGCGAAAATTCGCGAGCAACCCTGCTAACAGGTAATTACGAAATTCACAAAATTACGAAGAAATGCAAAATTACGTTATGGTTTAACGCGAAATTACGTTATGAACGAAATGCGAATTTACGCGTTGAAAATTACGCTTACGGTATTTTCAATTACGATTTTAATGGCAATTACGCTACCATAATTTCGCATCGTAATTATAGTAACGCGAAATTTCTAAAATTTCGGCTCAACTCTATCTCTGACCACTGTTAGGGCTGGAACCCACAGGAGCGCTTTTGGCAGCGTTTTGGCAGCACTGCGATACGCTAGCAGTTTGCCAAAACGCTGGACTAATGTTAATGGATGGGGCAACTTCCACAGGAGCGTTTGCGTTTCTCAGAAACGCAAACGCAGGACCTGCAGCATTTTGGGAGCGTTAGCGCTTCAATGCAAAGTATTGAAACGCTAGCAGAAACGCTCAGCAAAACCTAAACTGAGCGGTTTTGCTAGCGTTTTGCGGTTCAGCACACTGTAACAAAATTAAAAATTATTCACAGGACCAATCAGGATAAAAACGCGAAACGCAAAACGCTACACAACCGCTGAGGAAAAAAATACAATGTTGCAAAACGCGACCGAAAACTCGCATGAATCAGCTTGCAAACCGCTCAGGCAAAACGCTAGCGGTTGCGTTTAGCGTTTGCGGTTTGCAGTGGGTTCCAGGCCTTAGACTGGTCAGATATGCACAATATCCAGGTAGCCTTGGAGCCTCAGGTTCCTGGTGCCTCTGCTGTTTTGAGTATCTTATGTCATGCAGATTTCAACACTCCTTATCTTGTTGTGAGGTTACCTAATGCTGGGCATACACGGATAGATTATGCGCCGGAATCGAGCCGCTCGATAGATTCTGGTGCATCCCCGCCTGTCCCCGCGGGCGCCCGGATCGATTCCCGCTCGTCCCCATGGGCGCTTCTTAACTGCAGCTCATTTTGTTCCATTGTCCACCCGCGGGGATCAAGCACGGAATCGATCCGGCGTGGTGATCGGGCTCGATTGATAAGAAGAAACTCACCGTGTATGCCCACCGTAGCTTGCCCCAGTATGCCCCCAGCGTAGGTAGCTTGCCCCAGTATGCCCCCAGCGTAGGTAGCTTGCCCCAATATGCCCCCAGCGTAGGTAGCTTGCCTCCAGCGTAGGTAGCTTGCCCCAGTATGCCCCCAGTGTAGGTAGCTTGCCCCCAGCGTAGGTAGCTTGCCCCAGTATGCCCCCAGTGTAGGTAGCTTGCCCCAGTATACCCCCAGTGTAGGTAGCTTGCCCCCAGCGTAGGTAGCTTGCCCCAGTATGCCCCCAGCGTAGGTAGCTTGCCCCAATATGCCCCCAGCGTAGGTAGCTTGCCTCCAGCGTAGGTAGCTTGCCCCAGTATGCCCCCAGTGTAGGTAGCTTGCCCCCAGCGTAGGTAGCTTGCCCCAGTATGCCCCCAGTGTAGGTAGCTTGCCCCAGTATACCCCCAGTGTAGGTAGCTTGCCCCCAGCGTAGGTAGCTTGCCCCAGTATGCCCCCAGCGTAGGTAGCTTGCCCCAGTATGCCCCCAGCGTAGGTAGCTTGCCCCAATATGCCCCAAGCGTAGGTAGCTTGCCCCCAGCGTAGGTAGCTTGCCCCAGTATGCCCCCAGTGTAGGTAGCTTGCCCCCAGCGTAGGTAGCTTGCCCCAGTATGCCCCCAGTGTAGGTAGCTTGCCCCAGTATACCCCCAGTGTAGGTAGCTTGCCCCCAGCGTAGGTAGCTTGCCCCAGTATGCCCCCAGCGTAGGTAGCTTGCCCCCAGCGTAGGTAGCTTGCCCCAGTATGCCCCCAGTGTAGGTAGCTTGCCCCAGTATGCCCCCAGTGTAGGTAGCTTGCCCCCAGCGTAGGTAGCTTGCCCCAGTATGCCCCCAGCGTAGGTAGCTTGCCCCAGTATGCCCCCAGTGTAGGTAGCTTGCCCCCAGCGTAGGTAGCTTGCCCCAGTATGCCCCCAGCGTAGGTAGCTTGCCCCCAGCGTAGGTAGCTTGCCCCAGTATGCCCCCAGTGTAGGTAGCTTGCCCCCAGTGTAGGTAGCTTGCCCCAGTATGCCCCCAGTGTAGGTAGCTTGCCCCCAGCGTAGGTAGCTTGCCCCAGTATGCACCCAGCGTAGGTAGCTTGCCCCCAGCGTAGGTAGCTTGCCTCATTGTAGCTAGTACAGTTTCCCCCAGTGTAGTAGCATGGTTGCCCCCAGTGTAGGTAGTATGCCCCCAGTGTAAGTAGTTTGCCCCAGTATGCCCCCAGTGTAGGTAGTTTGCCCCCAGCAGTGTAGGTAGCTTGCCCCCAGCGTAGGTAGCTTGCCCCAGTATGCCCCCAGCGAAGGTAGCTTGCCGCAGTATGCCCCCAGCGTAGGTAGCTTGCCCCAGTATGCCCCCAGCGTAGGTAGCTTGCCCCAGTATGCCCCCAGCGTAGGTAGCTTGCCCCAGTATGCCCCCAGCGTAGGTAGCTTGCCCCAGTATGACCCCAGCGTAGGTAGCTTGCCCCAGTATGCCCCCAGCGTAGGTAGCTTGCCCCAGTATGCCCCCAACGTAGGTAGCTTGCCCCCAGCGTAGGTAGCTTGCCCCAGTATGCCCCCAACGTAGGTAGCTTGCCCCCAGCATGCCCCCAGCGTAGGTAGCTTGCCCCCAGCGTAGGTAGCTTGCCCCAGTATGCCCCCAGCGTAGGTAGCTTGCCCCAGTATGCCCCCAGTGTAGGTAGCTTGCCCCCAGCGTAGGTAGCTTGCCCCAGTATGCCCCCAGCGAAGGTAGCTTGCCGCAGTATGCCCCCAGCGTAGGTAGCTTGCCCCAGTATGCCCCCAGCGTAGGTAGCTTGCCCCAGTATGCCCCCAGCGTAGGTAGCTTGCCCCAGTATGCCCCCAGCGTAGGTAGCTTGCCCCAGTATGCCCCCAGCGTAGGTAGCTTGCCCCAGTATGCCCCCAGCGTAGGTAGCTTGCCCCCAGGGTAGGTAGCTTGCCCCAGTATGCCCCCAGTGTAGGTAGCTTGCCCCAGTATGCCCCCAGTGTAGGTAGCTTGCCCCAGCGTAGGTAGCTTGCCCCAGTATGCCCCCAGCGTAGGTAGCTTGCCCCCAGCGTAGGTAGCTTGCCCCAGTATGCCCCCAGTGTAGGTAGCTTGCCCCAGTTTGCCCCCAGCGTAGGTAGCTTGCCCCAGTATGCCCCCAGCGTAGGTAGCTTGCCCCCAGCGTAGGTAGCTTGCCCCAGTATGCCCCCAGTGTAGGTAGCTTGCCCCCAGTGTAGGTAGCCTGCCCCCAGCGTAGGTAGCTTGCCCCAGTATGCCCCCAGCGTAGGTAGCTTGCCCCCAGCGTAGGTAGCTTGCCCCAGTATGCCCCCAGTGTAGGTAGCTTGCCCCCAGCGTAGGTAGCTTGCCCCAGTATGCCCCCAATGTAGGTAGCTTGCCCCCAGCGTAGGTAGCTTGCCCCAGTATGCCCCCAGCGTAGGTAGCTTGCCCCCAGCGTAGGTAGCTTGCCCCAGTATGCCCCCAGCATAGGTAGCTTGCCCCCAGCGTAGGTAGCTTGCCCCAGTATGCCCCCAGTGTAGGTAGTATGCCCCCAGCGTAGGTAGCTTGCCCCAGTATGCCCCCAGTGTAGGTAGCTTGCTCCCAGCGTAGGTAGCTTGCCCCAGTATGCCCCCAGTGTAGGTAGCTTGCCCCAGCATAGGTAGCTTGCCCCAGTATGCCCCCAGTGTAGGTAGCTTGCCCCAGTATGCCCCCAGTGTAGGTAGCTTGCCCCAGCGTAGGTAGCTTGCCCCAGTATGCCCCCAGTGTAGGTAGCTTGCCCCAGTATGCCCCCAGCGTAGGTAGCTTGCCCCAGCGTAGGTAGCTTGCCCCAGTATGCCCCCAGTGTAGGTAGCTTGCCCCAGTATGCCCCCAGCGTAGGTAGCTTGCCCCAGCGTAGGTAGCTTGCCCCAGTATGCCCCCCCCCCCTTTTATGTGGCAGAGACCGACTCACCTGACATCCAGCTCCAGCGCCGACGTCACTCTTCTCTCCCCGCCTCTGCTTCATCTGTAGTTAGAGCAGGCTACAAGAAAATGGCCGCCGTTTGTCTGCATTTGTGGACATCGGCGGCCATTTTCTTGTAGTCCTGCTCTAAATATAGACTGAGGACACCGGGAGACAGCGGGGCGGCGAGGGGTGGCAAGGGGCGACAGGGCACATGTGCCCTTGAGAGCACAGCGCCCTGAGCGACCGCACAGGTCGCTCATAGCAAAGGCCGGCCCTGGGGGCTTGCATTGGGTCTGCTGTAACTGTAACCGTTCTTATTCCAGCATACTGTGGACGTGGCCTTACTTTTATAGTGACTGTGATTTACTGTCCTGCTCATTTACCCTTTTTGATTTTCAGTATTGGAGAATGGACCATCGTAGCCATGTTTCAAGACAATCTGATTCATAATTATACTACACACTTTGAAGTGAAAGAATACGGTAAGGTGTTGTTGTGTGTCTACGGTAAACAAATACCAGATTATTTATGTTTGCCACTTAAAGTCAAAGGTAGTCAAAAATTCTCCTAACATACAAAATAGCTTCTCTTGGGAGGGGATGGTTGGAGCTATCAATCACAATAAACAGTCAAATTAGATGCAGCCTAAAATGGTCAACTGCTGGAAGAGGTGACTTGCTAATTGGTCTCCTGGTTGGGGCTAATTAGCACCATTCGTTTATTTTAGCTTAAAGTGAGATAACACTCGAAATAAAATGTTTGCTTTAAAACACAGTAAAGACAGTAAAAAAAGCAAATGTGAAACACTAAAAGATGGGTCTGATGTCATTTGAATGTATATTTATACTTCCTACTAAACAAAGCCTGTTGCCTGGCTGTCCTGCTGATCATTCATACATCAGTAGTGTCTGAATAACATGCCTGAAACAAGCATGAATCTAACTGGGTCAGAGCACATGATCAACTTTTTCAGGGTCTATAGCTAAAGGTGGCCATACACTGGTCGATTTGCCATCAGATTCGACCAACAGATAGATCCCTCTCTGATTGAATCTGATCAGAGAGGGATCGTATGGCCACCTTTACTGCAAACAGATTGTGAATCGATTTCAGCCTGAAACCGATCACAATCTGTGGTGGTGGTGGTGGTGCTGCCGCCGCTCCCCGCCCCGCATACATTACCTGCTCCGCCGGCACGAGTCCCTGGACACCGCTGCTCCGTCCCCGCGCTGGTCTGGTGTGGTCTCCGGCATGCTTCACTTCTTTCTCTGCCCGGCAGGAAGTTTAAACAGTAGAGGGCGCTCTACTGTTTAAACTTCCTGCCGGGCAGGAAGAAGTGAAGCATGCCGAAGACCAGACCAGCGCAGAGACGGAGCAGCGGTGACAGCGGGACTCGCGCCGGCGGAACAGGTAATGTATACCCGCTGTATTGCGTCGGTCGTCGGGCATTCGAACGCCGCTGTCGACGCACACCCGACCCGCCGGCGCTCGAAAAAAATCTTCCGCATGGATGGATCGACGGGAACGATGGATTTCGAACGGAAATCCATCGTTCTGTCAGCGGTGTGCACGGCGATTTCACAGCCGTTTCGATCACTGTGATCGAAACGGCTGTATATCAGCGGGAAAATTGTTAGGTGTATGGGCCCCTTTAAAGTATAAGAGGCAGAGGATCAGCAGGATCCTGAAATATATCAGCTTCCATATTTCTCTTACTTCAGGTGTGCTTTAAAGCGGAACTGTAAGTTCGATTGAAACAAACTATTTCACTTACCTGGGGCCTCCCCAAGCCCCCTGCAGCTGTCTTGTCCTGTGCCGGTCCTGCACGATCCTCCGTTCTCCCGCCGTGGTTTAAGTTTCGTTACCGTCGACTTGTAAGTCGACAGCAACTACGCCTGAGCGCCCCGGGTTACGTGAAGCTTTCTTCTCGTTCCAGCCCGCAATAGCGTCCTGCTATTAGAGCAGGACACTATTGCGGGCTGGAACACGAAGAAAGCTTTGCGTACCCCAGGGCGCAGGCTCAGTTGCTGTCGACTTACAAATTGACGGTAATAAAACTTAGCCACGGCAGAAGAACGGAGGATTGTGCAGGACCGGCGCAGGACAGGACGGCTGCAGGGGGATTGGGGAAGCCCCAGGTAAGTGGAACAGTTTGTTTTGATTGAATTTACATTTCCGCTTTAAAGAACCCCATTTACTTTTATCGGCCTGGCCATTAAATTAGAGTCATTTTTGGTGGGATAGTAGATAGCACTCTCGCCTTGCAGAGCTGGGTCCCCACCCAGTGTGACTCTCAGCTGTATGTTCTCCCCATGTCTGCGTGGGTTTCCTCAGGACACTGGGATTTGTTTCCCGACATCCCAAAAATATAGAGATCAGTTAATTGGCTTTTCCCTAAATTGGTCCTACTAAGGAGGTTACAGGGGCCCTGAGTCAAGAAGCAGATGAGGGAGGGAAGTTGGCCTGTAAAGAAAGCATCTTATAAGAGTGCACTAAGTCCTGTATAGCCTCCATTATGGTATAAGCCCAAGTGCTCTTACCACTATAGTACTTTTATTGTAGTTCAGATTAAATTCAGGAAGGGGGCTTGCGCTCGGGGGAGGCAGTTGGTAATGGTTAGGCATTGGGAAGGGGATTTGCGCTGGGGGAGAACGAGTAAGGTTAGGTGTTAGGAAGGGGATTTGCACCAGAGGGTGGGGGTGGGGAGACAAGGGTACCCATGGCCTGAAGGGGGTTGGAGGAAGCCCCAGTTAAGTATCAGTGCTTTTATGCTCTTGGTCTCAAGTTTTTTTCTTTAAAGTCAGGCATCCGGAAGGGGGTTTGCTCTGGGGTGGGCGGTTAAGGTTTGGCATCCGGAAGGGGGTTTGCTCTGGGGTGGGCGGTTAAGGTTTGGCACCCGGAAGGGGGTTTGCTCTGGGGTGGGCGGTTAAGGTTTGGCATCCGGAAGGGGGTTTGCTCTGGGGTGGGCGGTTAAGGTTTGGCATCCGGAAGGGGGTTTGCTCTGGGGTGGGCGGTTAAGGTTTGGTGCCAGTGGGGAGGGTTCCGTGTGAGAGTAGTGATACGCTTAGCTGTAGTAATATACCGGTAACATTTACCAATATTTTTTTTTCTAAAATCAACACACTAAAATAGTAGAGTATAAGTAAATGTACCGATATTTCATGATCTGCACTTTCCCTGCACCCGAGTTTCTTCTGTGACATTTTTTCACATATGTGAAAAAATTGTAGAAAATCAAAATCCCCAGAATCATTTTTATTGGCCAAGCATGACTGAATTGTGCCTGGACTTGAGTTTGGCATACATGACTAGCAAGGTATGGAATAGGATACACACAGTATTCATACAGCTATGTGATGAAACGCGGAAAAGCAGCCGCCTCTGCTCAGCGTGAGGCGGCTGCTTCTTTGAAGGGCAGGGCGGAACGCGGTTAGTTCGCATGGCTCCATTGTTGGCACTCCGTCCCTGCGCGGGGAGGCCGCCGCATGTGCTGTGAGCGGTGCGACCAACCCCGCGCATAGGACCACAGGTACATTGAAAGACAGTGCTAGTGTGGCTGGGACTGATAGTCCACCAAGATTCAGAATGATGCGCGTGCGCGCAGAGAGGCAGAACCTATTTGGCAGCCAGAAGTAGGTCAGCTGACCAAGCTGGTCAGCTGACAATTCTGAGTCCTCCCATTGGTCCAGCACTTAGGGAGGTGCTGGAGAGTGGCTGTGTATATATACTGCTGGCTGTTCAGTTGCTGGTTGTCTGGCATTGCGATCACAACGTGGTAGCACTCAGACCTGAGTCAGATCCTAAAGTGTGCCGGGACCAGCTGGAGCTGTAATCCTACACTTAGCTAGATTCTATTGATAGTCTAAAGTACTAGTTTGATTGTGATTATCTGTTATGACCTTTTGCTTGCCTGACTAATCTCCTGAACTCTGATCCTGTACCTCGCTATTCTGATACTCTGTTGCCGTACCCCAGCTCATTCTTAGACTCTGCACCAGCCTCCTGATTTTGTACCTCGATATTTCTGATACCCTGTTGCCGACCTCTGTCTGTACTTTAGACTCCGCCTCTGCCTTCTGAATCTGTACCTTGTCTGTCCGTGTTGTTACGACCTGGCTTGTCCGACCTCGAGAACTGACCTTACTGTTAGAGGCAGTTCCTAGATCTGTTAGTGACACCTCCTCCTGGGTGTCACTCCTGCTCTGTCCTTGGTACAGTACGCCTTGCTGTACGGAACTTGTTCCTGAGGCTCAGTCCTCTAAGTATTACTGTTGCACCAAACACTCATACTCTTCTCAGGTGTCCAGAGGTTAGCTTGTATATCGGATTATCGGTGATACTGCAGATCATCTATAATCTGGTATATATCTGTATTCCCAGTGATACTGCAGATCACCGGTAATCAGACCCTCTCTGTGTTACACAGATCGTTACAGAACGCCAGACCAAAAAATAAAATGGACGCAAATACTGATCGTCTGGGTGTACTTGCCGCTTCGGTGGACAACATCAATCAAGTACTGGGCACCCACAGAACTCTTATTGGTGCCCTATCAGGGTCTGTACAAACCCTCCAGACATCAGTGGATCATGTGCGATCCCCTTCTAGTTCTGACATACGTATGCCTGTACCTGAGAGATTTTCTGGCCACAGATCTGACTTCCGAAATTTTAGGAGTAGAGTGTTGTCCTATTTTGAATTGAGACCTCAGTCTTCTGGAACTGAAACCCAGAGAGTCACATTTATTAAGACTCTGCTGTCAGGCGATTTTCAGACATGGGCGTACAGTTTGCCCACGGAGGACACAGCCCTTACCTCCGTAGAGGAATTCTTTAAAGCCATGGCATTCCGGAAAACATTGTATCGGATAGGGGAGTCCAGTTTGTCTCTAGATTCTGGAGGGCATTTTGCCACCAAATGGGCATGAAGCTGTCTTTCTCGTCAGGCTACCACCCGCAGACCAATGGGCAGACTGAACGGGTCAATCAGTCCTTGGAGCAGTTCTTAAAGGGAAGGTTCAGGGACTAGCTAAAAAAAATAAAAATCCATTTCCACTTACCTGGGGCTTCCTCCAGCCCGTGGCAGGCAGGAGGTGCCCTCGGCGCCGCTCCGCAGGCTCCCGGTGGTCTCCGGTGGCCGACCCGACCTGGCCAGGCCGGCGGCCAGGTCGGGCCTCTTCTGCGCTCCATGGTGCGTTCCACGCCGGCGCGCTGACGTCATCGGACGTCCTCCGGGTTGTACTGCGCAGGCTCAGAACTACTGAGCCTGCGCAGTACAGCCCGGAGGACGTCCGATGACGTCAGCGCGCCGGCGTGGAACGCACCATGGAGCGCAGAAGAGGCCCGACCTGGCCGCCGGCCTGGCCAGGTCGGGTCGGCCACCGTAGACCACCGGGAGCCTGCGGAGCGGCGCCGAGGGCACCTCCTGCCTGCCACGGGCTGGAGGAAGCCCCAGGTAAGTGAAAATGGATTTTTATTTTTTTTAGCTAGTCCCTGAACCTTCCCTTTAAGATGTTAAGTCCCATAGGGCTTAATGGGAGCTTTGCGCGAAGCACCGGGTGCTGCGCGCAAAACTTTGCGCGCGGCAAATTCGCGCGAGTTTCTTCTTATCATACCTAAACTGAGTTTAGGCGTGATAAAGGGGTTTTCACTCGTGTGCAAACACTTTGCACCGCTTTGTGAATCAGGCCCATTGTGTGAGATGTTTCGTAAATATTATGCCAAATTATATGGGATTGAGGAGGGTGAACTGTGGAATGGGGAGGGCATGCAGGACTATGTGACGGCCTCAGGCATGGGAAAATTGCATCCTATGGATGCAGAGAGTATAGAAAGAGAGATTTCGGTGGCAGAATTGGACAGGGCAGTGGGGCAAATGCCGGCGGGAAAGGCACCAGGTCCTGACGGGTACACCCTTGAATATTATAAAAAATTTGGAGAGACTCTGAAACCTTATTGGGTGAGGGCGTTAAATGCCATTAAGGCAAAGGACAATCATGAGGGGAAATTGGGACGGGATTCACTGGTTTCACACATAACTGTAATACCGAAAGAAGGGAAGGATCTGGCATCTTGTGCGGGGTATAGGCCCATATCCTTATTAAATATTGATCTAAAAGTCCTAGCAAAAATCTTAGCAAATAGGCTGGCCCCACTACTAAAAGAGTTGGTGCACTATGACCAAGTGGGGTTCATACAGGGAAGGGAGGCAAGGGACAATACCCTTAGGTCGGTGGACTTGATTCAGTGGGTGGGGTCCTCACCTGGCCCTGTCGTCCTGCTATCCACGGACGCGGAAAAAGCGTTCGACAGGGTCAGGTGGGGATACATTAAAGTGGTGCTGGAACACATAGGGTTGGGAGAAAATATGAGAGCCTGGATCACGTCCATGTATAGAGACTTGACAGCCAGAGTTAAAGTTAATGGAATGCTGTCTAGCCCCCTGGAAATAACAAATGGAACCCGGCAGGGTTGTCCGCTTTCCCCCCTGGTGTTTGCCCTAACCTTGGAGCCCTTTTTGAGAACAATTAGAGGAAATATAGATATTACTGGAGTAAAAATAGGATCAACGGAACATAAGATCGCGGCATATGTGGATGATCTTTTGTTCTATGTGACAAACCCAAGCATAGCAATGCCAAACCTGATGAAGGCATTTATGGAATATGGGAAGATTTCAAATCTTAAGATTAATTGGGATAAATGTGAGGCAATGAGTATGGGGATGAGGGAGGAGGAGGTTGATTTATTAAAAGTAGGGATGGGACGAATCCACAATTTCTTCGAATCCGAATCCGGATCCGAATCTAAAAAGGTTCTCGAATATCTCGAACCTTTCGAATCCCGAATCTAACGAATCCTGCACATAAAAATTGTGCGATCCGTGGTATAGTTGCCCGCAGTATAGGTACCCAGGCATAGGTAGCGAGGTAAAGGTGCCTTCAGTATAGCTAGCTAGGTATGGGTGCCTTCAATATTGGTAGCTTTCAGTATAGGTAGCAAGGTATAGGGGCCTTCAGTATAGGTAGCAGGGTTTATGGGCCTTCAGTATAGGTAGCAGGGTATATGGGCCTTCAGTATAGGTAGCAGGGTATATGGGCCTTCAGTATAGGTAGCAGGGTATATGGGCCTTCAGTATAGGTAGCAGGGTATATGGGCCTTCAGTATAGGTAGCAGGGTATATGGGCCTTCAGTATAGGTAGCAGGGTATATGGGCCTTCAGTATAGGTAGCAGGGTATATGGGCCTTCAGTATAGGTAGCAGGGTATATGGGCCTTCAGTATAGGTAGCAGGGTATATGGGCCTTCAGTATAGGTAGCAGGGTATATGGGCCTTCAGTATAGGTAGCAGGGTACATGTGCCTTCAGTATCGGTAGCAAGGTATAGGGGCCTTCAGTATAGATAGCACAGTACATGTGCTTTCAGTATTGGTAGGTAACTAGGTATAGGGGCCTTCAGTATAGGTAGCAGGGTATATGTGCCTTCAGTATAGGTAGCAGGGTATATGTGCCTTCAGTATAGGTAGGTAGCTAGGTATAGGGGCCTTCAGTATAGGTAGTAAGGTACATGTGCCTTCAGTGTAGGTAGGTAGGTAAAGGGACCTTCAGTATAGGTAGCAGGGTATAGGGCCTTAAGTATAGGTAAGTATGTAGGTAGGCAGGTATAGGTGCTTTTAGGTAGGTAGGTACGTATAGGGGGCCTGTAGGTAGGTAGGTAGGTATTGAGGCCTGTAGGTAGGTATAGTGGCCTGTAGGTAGGTATAGGGGCCTTTAGGTAGGTAGGTAGGTATAGGGGCCTTTAGGTAGGTAGGTAGGTACGTATAGGGGGCCTTTAGGTAGGTATAGGGGGCCTTTAGGTAGGTGGGTATAGCGGCCTGTAGGTAGGTAGGTAGGTAGGTATAGCAGCCTGTAGGTAGGTAAGGATAGTGGCCGGTAGGTAGGTAGGTAGGTATAGTGGCCTGTAGGTAGGTAGGTAGGTATAGCAGCCTGTAGGTAGGTAGGTAGGTAGGTAGGTATAGCAGCCTGTAGGTAGGTAAGGATAGTGGCCGGTAGGTAGGTAGGTATAGTGGCCTGTAGGTAGGTATAGTTGCCTGTAGGTAGGTATAGTGTCCGGTAGGTAGGTAGGTATAGGTGCCTTTAGGTAGGTAGGTATGTATAGGGGGCCTGTAGGTAGGTGGGTAGGTAGGTAGGTAGGTATTGAGGCCTGTAGGTAGGTATAGTGGCCTGTAGGTAGGTAGGTATAGGGGCCATTAGGTAGGTAGGTAGGTAGGTATAGGGGCCTTTAGGTAGGTATAGGGGCCTTTAGGTAGGTATAGGGGCCTTTAGGTAGGCAGGTAGGTGCGTATAGGGGGCCTTTAGGTAGGTATAGGGGCCTGTAGGTAGGTAGGTATAGCGGCCTGTAGGTAGGTAGGGATAGTGGTAGGTAGGTAGGTAGATAGAACCCCCCCACGGCCCCCTCCGTCCCCCGTGCCTCCTCCGTCCCCCGTGCCTCCTCCGCTCACCCCTGCATAATCTACTCACCTTTCCCGTGGAGCGCAGAGCGGCAGACCTCTTCGTTACTTCCCTGTTCCCTCTAGTGGCCGGACCGGCTCTTACTAATGACGTCATTGTAAGAGCCGGTCACTAGGGGGAACCAGGAAGTCGGCGAAAGGTCTGCCGCTCTGCGCTCCGCTATGGATAGGTGAGTGGATGCGGGCAGGGGGGGCGAGCGGAGGAGGCGCGGGGGGGGTCGGAGGAGGACGAGTGCGAGCGGCGGATGCGCGGCGATGCGGCGTCGGGATTTGGCGGATTCGTATAGTGGAAAATGGCGTCGGGATTCGAATCCATGAATCTCGAATATTTCCTAATATTCGAGGGATTCGTGGATTCGCCGGATTCGTCGTCCCACCCCTAATTAAAAGCAAATTTCCCATTTAGGTGGACGAAAGACTCATTAAGCTACCTAGGCATACAATTGGCTAGAAATATACAGGGAATTATAGGGTTAAACTATTACCCACTTCTTAATATAATAAAAAAGGATCTAGAGGGTTGGGCAAAACTCAGACTTTCATGGTTCGGAAGGATCAACGTACTTAAAATGAATACCATGCCGAGGCTGTTATATGTCTTCCAGGCCCTCCCTGTTCCCCTACCCAGAAGTTATTTTGATGAATTAAAGAGGGTGTTTACAAAGTTTGTGTGGCAAAATAGAAGGGCAAGGTTAAAATTTGCATTTTTAGCGCAATCAAAAGACAAAGGGGGATTGGCAGTACCTGACCCCATGAGGTATTATCTGGCGGCGGTATGTACGAGGGTGGTGGATTGGAATATATTGGAATAAGGGAATTATTTGAGGGGGAGTTGAGAGAAGCACCATGGCTTACATACATTCCAGATACATACAGAATTCCGGGATCATTGGTGGAACATACTCTGAGAATCTTTAAGAAAGTAAACAGTAAGAAAGATATGTCCAGGGGTCCCTCCCCGTTAATGCCGCTATTAGAGAATATAAGATTCCCACCATGGTGCCAAAAAGGGAGCTACAGAAAGTGGAGGACGGGAAGGAGGCCACAAATTCGTTCCCTGATTTCAAATAATAAGTGGCTGGATGAAAGGGAAATAGCGGAACAACTACAGGTGAGTAGGATAGATACATGGAGTATGATCCAGTTTAGACATTTTTTACTTACACTGGGTTCGAGGGAGACCCTATCAAGGGAATTGACTCCATTTGAGAAGCTATGTATATCAGAAGAAAGAACTAAGGGGACCCTGGCAAAGATATATAAAATACTAGAAGAAGAGGAAGATCATACCTCAAAATATAAAATAAAATGGGAGAGGGATATGGGGAGGGAATGGACGATATCCCAATGGAAAAGAATAGTTAAAATGACATATGGGGCCTCGATGTCCACTGGGTATAAAATAGTGATGAGGTGGTATTACACATCAGATAGGTTAAATAAGATGAGTGGGGTAAGTCCAACATGTTGGAGGTGTGGCAGGGAAAGAGGGGATTTCATGCATATCTGGTGGACATGTGAGGGCCTCACTATGTATTGGGAGAGTGTAAAAAAATGGATTTGGGAGTTGGCGGGGATACCAATCTCGGCGGGACCCGAGGTATATTTATTACATCTAGTGGAGAAAGGGATTAGAGAGTATAAGGGGGTCACTGGGGATGCATTTAATTAACACGGCCCGGATCTTAATTGCAAGAAATTGGAAAAGCCGACAGGCCCCAACTATAAAGGAATGGTTTGTGGAGGTAGACCAAGTATATAGGATGGAAGAACTTTCGAGCATAATTAAAGGAAAAGAAAACTGGGGATGGGATAAATGGTTGGAATTTAGAGAAACGGATGAATATCGCAATAGGGTAACATGAGATTGGTGATAAGAAAGGCAGTTTGCCCCGTGGACAGGGAGATTTAGGGGGGAAATTTGGGGAGTTTGGAGGAACAGACAAGTGGGATCGCTGGGTAACTATCTTTTTTGGTGGTGGTGTTATTTTGTTTTTTTTTCTTCATGGGAGGAGACTTCCTCTGCCACTCTAACTTTTCCTTCTCTTTAGGAGAGGATATTTAACTAGAAGACGTGACCCAAGCGTTGGCCCATATATATAAGGTTGGATAGGAAGGAGATGGGATTAGTAACGGAATGATTGTGGGAGGTGAGATAAGAAGAAGATTAGCTCCGGGAACAGAGGAAATGGGTCAAGCTTGGGATAAGTTATGTTGGGGAGGAAAAGAGATTTCTTCTGGAACACATTTTGTAAAGATTGTGTATTGGATTTTTTGTAAGAGCTTGGAAAATATATGCTTTTGTATAAATAAAGAATAAAAAAAAAAAAATTATACTGTTCTGAGACTTTTCATTTCTTTGTCATTGGACAAACTTACAAAATCAGTGAGGGGTCAAATAATTATTTCCTCCACTGTATATTTCTATACTAAAAATGTGTTTTATTCTAAACTTTATTCCCAACCTTTAAATTGATATATTACTAATTTTAAAATGTTACTATGAAGGAAAATGAATCAGGATAGAAAGGACCAGTGTGGATTAAATTATAAAACAAATGTTTCTTATGAAATTTTTATGGTATGCGTGACTAGAGGCGTGGTGAGGGCATGGCCAGGGGCGTGGCTTAAGTGCCCCTTTTTCTAATCTCAAAAAGTTGGGAGGTATGCAACTTTATTGAAAACTTTACAATATTTTAATGTAAAACATTTAATTTGTAAGCAAGAAAGAACAGTCAGTATTCAGGGCAAGGACTCCAGAGGTTAATGACCAAAAAGCAAGAACTGTGCCCTTCATAAACCATCTTCCTTACAGACGACCTTATTTTACTGTGAAATTTACCCGCGTGAAGTCCTTCACCATTTTAATACCATCCACCAGAGACCTTGCCCCCGCCAGCTGCAATGACATAATAGACCACCAAAACAACAAAATAAGGGAGGGTGGGGGGATGGGGAATTTCCCAGTCCTAGCCTCTCTGCCAACTAAACTCCTCCCCTTCCTCTTTCTCCTTGAACCCGGCTCAGGGAATGTTAACTCCGCCCTATCTTCCTGTCATGAGGCCATCTGGGCGGGAGCCACCCCTATCCCAGCTGAGGGATTTGTCACACCATTAACACTAACAGGCCCGTATTGGTCGCCACCGGCCCCACTGCTGGTGTTGCTCCTGTACCCGCTGACCGAGTCCATGCAGGCATGGGTGATTCTGTTTGCGCCCCTGACTGAACCCGACTGGGGCCCAGCAGCGCATCCCTGATCCCTTGTAGCAGCAAGTTCATCAAGGGCAACGCAGATGATGAACTATCCGTTGAAGCGAGAGGGGCCCTAACTGTGCCTGAACAATGGGTCCCACCAGGGGAGGACTGGCCAGGGGGGAAGGGGGGAGATTTCCCCCCAGGCTGCCTCTCATTTAATAATTTAGGGCTGGCACTGTGCCTGGTGAATTCAGGTTTTTGTATAAGGCAATGTGAAACACTAGGCTGAATGAGGGAAATAAACACCCAATTACAGAGCAATTGCAGGGCGGGCAAGCTAGTAAATATACACAGCATGATACAGAGCAGAGGCTTGCCTGCAGGGTCCGTAGGAAAAAATCTGTCTGGTCTCTCACCATTGTTAACTGCATGTGCACAGCTACATAAGATATTGTTTAGGTTGAAAAGTTTTCGACAGTCCCTAGACTCCAGGAGGGCTGCTTGCAGACATTCCCTAGACTCCAGAAGGGCTGCTTGCAGATAGTCCCTAGACTCCAGAAGGGCTACTTGCGGGACTTGTGTAAGAGATAGAAAACCTGACCGTTTACCTGTCACGCTGTCCCTCGAGTGTCCTTGCTGTATTTCCCACGTGACTACCGGCATATAGCACGTGGGGCACGTGTGTGATGTCATTTGGGCTGGGGCTGCCGTGAAAATGGGCCTCTAGTTTGTGTTTTCCCCCCAGGCCAAAAGGTCCCAGTCCTCCCCTGGGTCCCACCGCCCCACTACCTCCCGCTGTGTTAACCTGTCCCCCCCCCCCCCCCCCCCTCCTAGCTGCATGATCACAAAAACAAAAAATGAAAGCGAGAAATACAGTTGGTTATAGGCATTGTCTCACCTGGCTGCACCGGACGTGAGCCCGAGCCGACACTCCTGGACTTGCTGGCCCTTCGACATCAACATCATCCTCTGACCACCTGGAAGCAGCATCCGTCGGCGATGCGGACCTGCTGTCATCTCTGTGCCTAGGACTCTCTCTCCTCCTGTCGTCATGCCCCCTCTTAGCCTGCTGGCCTCTGGTCGACTGTCCATCCGGATGCTGTGATGCCTCGAATCACTACCGCTCATGAATGTTGAAAGGTGACGGGGTCGTGAAGAAGATGGATGCCTGCCTTGTCTGGCAGCCGTGGTCTTTTTGCTGTGGTCAGCACTAGGGGAGTCTCTAGGCACAGGCAGTACAGGCCATTGCCTGGAGTGCCATTGGTCCTGGGGGAGGGCGCCATGTTGCTGGATTAAGCCCCACCCCTGTACTAATCCTCACCCTGTGGGTATTCTATTACTTGATTCTGCTGCATCTACTTAGCGTAAGTTGCAGGCAGCTGCCACCTCTGTGCCTTGTACATCCTTCTTTCCCCCTTTGTGCCTCCTTCAGTACCTTGTGCCATTTCTGATCCCATGTTTGTCCTTCTGTCTCCCTTTGTGCCTCCTTCTGTCTCCATGTGCCTCCTTCAGTCCCCCTGTGTCACCTCTGCCTCCTTTTGTGCCCCTTTGTGCCTCGTTCTGTCCCCCTGTGCCTCCTTATGTCCCTTTGCCTTTATTTGTCCCCTTGTGCTACCTTTGCCACCTGTTCCGCCTTCAGCCCCACTCTGCCTCCTTCTGTCCTCCTGTGCCTCCTTCTGTCTCCCTTTGTGCCTCTTTCTGTCCTCCTGTGCCTCTTCAGTCTCTATGTGCCACCTCTGTCCCCTGTGCCTCCTTCTGTGACCCTTTGTGCCTTCTTCTGTCTCCCTGTGGCTTTTTCTGCCCCCCTCGGCCTCCTTCTGTCTCCCTGTGCCTCCTTACATCCCCCTCTGCTGTTTTCTGTCCCCCTTTTGTGCCTCCCTCTGTCCCCCTTTTTTGCATACTTCTGCCCCCCTCTGTGCCTCCAACTGTTTCCCTGTGTTTCCTTCTGCCACGCTTTGTGCTTTTTTCTGTCCCCCATTGTGCCTCCTTCTGCCCCCTGTGTGCCTCTTTCTGTCCCGTATGCCTCCTTCAGTCCCCCTGTGCCTTTTTCTTTCCTCCTGTGCCTCCTTTTGTCCCCCTTTGTGCTTCAATCTGTCCCCATTGTGCTGCCTCCTGCCCCACTTTGTGCCTCCTTCTTCCCCACTTTGTGTCTCCTTCAGTCCCCCAGTCCCTCCTTCTGTCCTCTTTTTTTTTTTCGATTGTTAAAGAGGAGCTGTTAGGTATAGGGCCTCAGAGAAAAAAAAACACATATATCAGTAGCTAAAGATTGGCTGTACTTACATTACATATGCATTTCACTGTCCACGTTTGGATTTCACAGAATTTTTATATAGTATTTGCAGAGAATGATGCTCCTGACAGCTCATGGCAGGTTCCATGTTTGTCTGTCTCCTATGAAGCCAATTGTGTCGTCATGTCCTCCCTGCTTCCTGATGATTCCACTCACAAAAAAGATCCTAATGGACAACACTACTGTGCAGTGAATATTAATTAGCCATGTGGCTAGGAACAATAGCGGACTCATGCAGTGTACTCTGCCCTGTGAGTTACAAGCTGCTGTAACATGAGCCTGTAACTTCTCACTAGCAGCCAAGGGGAGGACCCAAGGTGGGGAGAAGCAGCCCCAGAATGCTTTGCAGTATGTTATGCGGCCTGTCGTCCTACATAAGAGCTTGGGAATAACAGCCTTGCTGTTCAGCACACATCAAAAGTAAGAGAGATTTAACTTCAGTATTGCCTTTTTGGCTTCCTTCTAAAATCTAAACTGTTTAACACAGGAGATTAGAGGTTTAAATTAGCTTTTGCACCCTGACAGTTACTCTTTAAGGAAACAATCGATAAGGTGATCCTTCAGGATACATTGGGCCCACCAGCTTCTAAATTTTTTTATACAATATGATTTGAATAATCTGACTGAAAATACAAATGTTCTCCAAAATTGTACCACTGATGGGCACCTTAAGATTAACATGACATTTTTTCTCCTTGTCACTGTAGTCCTGCCCAGCTTTGAAGCCAAAATAATACCATTCAGGACATTTTTTCAGTTCGAAGTTCAAGAATTCCGTCTTCAAATCCAAGCAAAGTGAGTGTAGAAACATCACATTTTTAATCTGAATAGGAGGTGTGTGTCTAGTGATCAGTGGTATCTGTACGGGAGGTGTGTGTGTCTAGTGATCAGTGATATCTGTACAGGAGGTGTGTGTGTCTAGTGATCAGTGGTATCTGTACGGGAGGTGTGTGTGTCTAGTGATCAGTGATATCTGTACAGGAGGTGTGTGAATTCTAGTGATCAGTGGTATCTGTACAGGAGGTATGTGTCTAGTGATCAGTGATATCTGTACAGGAGGTGTGTGTGTCTAGTGATCAGTGGTATCTGTACGGGAGGTGTGTGTGTCTAGTGATCAGTGATATCTGTACAGGAGGTGTGTGAATTCTAGTGATCAGTGGTATCTGTACAGGAGGTGTGTGTGTCTAGTGATCAGTGATATCTGTACAGGAGATGTGTGTCTAGTGATCAGTGGTATCTGTACGTGAGGTGTGTGTGTCTAGTGATCAGTGGTATCTGTACAGGAGGTGTGTGTCTAGTGATCAGGGATATCTGTACAGGAGGTGTGTGTGTCTAGTGATCAGTGATATATGTACAGGAGGTATGTGTCTAGTGATCAGTGATATCTGTACAGGAGGGGGGGGGTGTCTTGTGATCAGTGGTATCCAGTGGTGCTCAACAGACCTCTGATGGCAGCCAATCACAGAGGGGGACCCTGGCCAGCCCCTACCCTATAAATAGCGGCTGCCATTTTAGGTTTTTCCGTCCTTGCCTGACTTTGTACAGAGAGAGAGAGATCTGCTCCTTTGTGCTTTGGCTTGTGTGTTAAATAGAGACAGCCAGCTGCTGCAGGCAAGCTTACAGCTTTAGGCCTCAGGGCCTGCCTGTGTGGGCAGCTGTTCTCTCCTGTCCTCTGTTAGTTTATTTCTCATCTATACCAGTATTTCTCCTGTCCTTTACTACTGAGTGATTGTATTTTGTATTGTAGTTATACTGTAACTGTACTAGGACACTCACTGTCACTGTTTGTTCATAGCTCCTGCGTGTGTGTGTGCGTGCACTGTCTGTAGTGTACACACACTCTATTTCCTTCTGATTACTACTGATTATTGTAATTTCTAGTTGTACTTACTGTTACTACTTACTGTACTAGGGACACTCAGTCACTGTTCATAGGCTAGCTCCTGCGTGTGTGTGTGCGTGCACTGTCTGTACAGTACACACACTCTATTTCCTTCTGATTACTACTGATTATTGTAATTTCTAGTTGTACTTCCTGACTGTTACTACTTACTGTACTAGGGACACTCAGTCACTGTTCATAGGCTAGCTCCTGCGTGTGTGTGCGCGTGCACTCACTGTCTGTAGTGTACACACACTCTATTTCCTTGTGATTACTACTGATTATTGTAATTTCTAGTTGTACTTCCTGACTGTTACTACTTACTTACTGTACTAGGGACACTCAGTCACTGTTCATAGGCTAGCTCCTGCGTGTGTGTGCGTGTGCACTCACTGTCTGTAGTGTACACACACTCTATTTCCTTGTGATTACTACTGATTATTGTAATTTCTAGTTGTACTTCCTGACTGTTACTACTTACTTACTGTACTAGGGACACTCAGTCACTGTTCATAGGCTAGCTCCTGCGTGTGTGTGCGCGTGCACTCACTGTCTGTAGTGTACACACACTCTATTTCCTTGTGATTACTACTGATTATTGTAATTTCTAGTTGTACTTACTGACTGTTACTACTTACTTACTGTACTAGGGACACTCAGTCACTGTTCATAGGCTAGCTCCTGCGTGTGTGTGTGCGTGCACTGTCTGTACAGTACACACACTCTATTTCCTTCTGATTACTACTGATTATTGTAATTTCTAGTTGTACTTCCTTACTGTTACTACTTACTGTACTAGGGACACTCAGTCACTGTTCATAGGCTAGCTCCTGCGTGTGTGTGCGCGTGCACTCACTGTCTGTAGTGTACACACACTCTATTTCCTTGTGATTACTACTGAATATTGTAATTTCTAGTTGTACTTCCTGACTGTTACTACTTACTTACTGTACTAGGGACACTCAGTCACTGTTCATAGGCTAGCTCCTGCGTGTGTGTGTGCGTGCACTCACTGTCTGTAGTGTACACACACTCTATTTCCTTCTACTGAATCTGATTACTACTGATTATTGTATTTTCTAGTTAGTGTACTAGGGGACACACTCACTGTTCACTGTTCACACTTACTGATTACCGATTATTGTATTTTGTATTTGTACTGTACTAATCACTTAGCGATCTAATCACTTAGTGATTAGTGTCACCTCACCCACCAACCCACTCCATTAAAGTACCCCACTTTTTCACCCGCCCTTTTAAAAAACTTTTGTGTTTACGCCCAAAACATCTAAGATGTCTGGAAGTGGCAGCCAGCGCGGTTTGGGCAAGGGGAAGGGCAGCAAGGGAATCAGGAGGAGAGGGAGCAGCATTGTGTCAAGCCGCGGCCGCGCCACCATGCACAGTTCCGCAGCAGCAGCGTCAGTGGCTAACATTCCTCCTATAGCCACTGGCCGTGGACGCCTTGGGCGCCCAGCAGGAGCATCTGCAACTCACGCTGCAGAGACACAGCAGCAGCAGCGTGTAGCACCTGCTCCTATTTTCCTCCAGCCGGGTCGGAAACGTCCCATTGAGGAAAAGGATGCAGCCACTGTGGTGCAACTGATGACGGAGGATGAGCAGCCCGCCATCAGCTCTGCATCCGAGGCCTCCACCCTCACCACCACCACCACCACCCCTGTTCGCAGCAGCCGCCCAGCAGGGCCTGGGGAGGAGGCCAGTTCACCGTCAGTCGCCGACCTGTCACTCAGCAGTCTTTTGACCCCAGGCACTATCAGGGTATTGTCTGCTGTTGTTGGCGATTTTGAGGAGGAGATGCTGATGGGCACTTTGGGGGAGGAGGGATTGGACAGCAAGACTGTGGCGACAGTCAAGCAGCCCATCCATGCATCAGGAGAGGAGTTTGGGGGGTCATCATCCCAGCAGGACATGTTTCAGGAGGGGGAGGATGATGATGACACGGTGACAAAGACTGGGTGCCACCAGCTCCAGGGGATGTCGTCATCAGCAGCTCTGAGGAGGAGGAGGAGGATGCGCTTGTGGGCCTTGCAAGGAGGCGCATCATTGCAAGCATTGGCAGCAGTAGGCAGGTCCCACAGCCTGCTGGTGTCTCAGGCTCAGCAGCAGCAGCAGCATCTGCCAGTACCACCACCAGCCGCTCCCAAGCCCCCCCCCCCCCCCCAACCACCCCAGGGAGACAGGCAGCAGCGGTTCCAGGCCGTAGGGGGTTGTTTGTGTCACCAATCTGGTGATTTTTCACCATGCCCACTGTGGACAGCAAGTACGCCACTTGCAACCACTGTCAGCGGAAGTTGAGCAGAGGTGCAGACCCCTTAAAGTTCAGCACCAGCTCGCTCATCAACCACCTTGCTGCTAAACATTTCCACCAGCATGAGGAGTTCCAGAGGCTGAAGGCATCTGGTGCTGGCAGTGGCACCACACCCATCACTGCACAGCCTTCAGCAGCAGCAGCAGCAACAGCAGCCACCCGCCCTCCTGCTCCTCCAGCAGCACCAGCAGGAGTGCGGTAACGCACTGCTCCTCCCCCCTCTGCAACTCCTGCCGCCGACACTGAGGCCTTTTCTGGCAGCCAGTCCTCAGTGGCCTCCTCTTCTGTGTCCGCTGATTCCCGTGCTAGCAAAGGGCCACGCCAGAGCCTTTTGAGCGAGTCCTTCCAGGGGGTGGTTAGGGCTCTGCCTCCCAGCAGCCGTCGCGTGCGGCAGCTGAACGGCTTGCTAGCACGGGCCATGTGCTCCCAACTCCTGCCGTACACGCTCGTGCAGGAGGGGAGCGACATGCGTGCGCTGCTTGCTTGTGCAGCCCCAGACTGGCAGCTCCCCAGCAGACACTTCTTCGCCCGCAAGGCCATTCCTGCACTGCACCGCTTTGTGATGGCCAATGTGGAGCGAGGGCTGGAGCACGCGGTTGGTGAAAGGGTCCATGTTACCATGGACTCCTGGAGCAGCCGCTTCGGGACAGGCCGCTACCTGTCCTTCACTGTCCACTGGATCAGCTTGGTGGAAGGGGGTGAGGATGGGAGAGCAGCAGCGGGCACAGCAGCAGCAGCAACACAGTGGGTGGTGCCACCCCGCAGGGTCAGGGGAACTGCAGCAGGTTCCTGCGATCCTCTGCCATCCTCCGGCACACCTGGCCAAACCCCCCGCCTCAGCAGCAGCGTGAAGGCCCGCCACTGCCAAGTGCTGCTGCAGTTGGTCAGCCTTGGGAAGACCAAACTGACGGCAACCCATGTGTTGGCCAAACTCCAGGAGCAGGAGAGGATTTGGCTGACCCCCAGAGGCTTCAGAGTCGGAGAGGTGGTGGCCGACAATGGGGCCAATCTGGTTGTCGCAATTGACAGGGGAAACCTGACCCACATCCCCTGTCTTGCCCACGTGCTGAACCTGGTGGTGCAGAAGTTCTTGCGCACCTACCAGGGGATGGGCGAACTGCTGGAAACGGCAAGGAACGTTGTGCGTCACTTCCAGCGCTCGGCTGCAGCCTGTGCGAGCCTGGAAGACGTGCAAAAGGAGCTGGAGCTGCCACGCCATCGGCTGATCCTTGACGTTCCGACTCGCTGGAACTATACCCTGGCGATGTTGGAGCGTCTGGTTGAACAGAAGCACGCTGTCAACCAGTACCTTGCCCTGGCCACTGTGTCCGCCGCTCAGAGAAGGGACAGGACCAGCAACATCCCGTCCATCGTCCCCGATGATGACTGGAGGCACATGCAGCAGGTGTGCTTAGTGCTGGCTCCCTTTCTGCAGGCCACTAACATGGTGAGCAGGGACCATGCTATGGTCTGCGAGTGGGTGCCCCTGGTTTGTCTGCTGAACAGGGCCCTCGATGCTTTGCTGGAACAGGGAGCGGCAGCCTTGGACCAGCAGGAGCGTCATGCAGCTGCACAGTCCACCTCTGAGGGGGAGGAGGAGGAGGACTTGGTGGAGGTCCCTGACCTTGCTGCTGATGAGGGGGATCAGCACAGCGCAGCTGAGTTGGTGCGGGGGTGGAGAGAGGATGAGTCTGAGGAGGCAGAGGAGGAGGATGAGGACAGCACTGCCGTCGATGTGCCAGCACACGTGGCCCGCCTCTTCCCAATGGCAGCGCACATGCTGACGTGCCTGCGCAGGGACCCCAGGGTGATCCAGATGAAGCAGAGGGAGGACATCTGGATCAGCATGATGTTGGACCCACGCCTCAAGGGGAAGTTGAGCCAGTTCCTGCCGCCTGCAGGAGGAGACCCAGCGCAACAAATAAGGAGCTTGCAGCAGGCCCTTGTTGAGCGCTTGGAGGAAGCCTTCCCCCAGCCTTCCATCCCCACTGTCCAGCCAGCACAGGTGCCTGCATCCAGCAGCAAGCGCCCCACAGACCTGCTGTCTCTCAGCAACGAGCTCTACAGGACTGTAGAGGCTCCGGCAGCAGTGACTAGAGAGGAGGTGCATGCAGCAGCATCCTCCTCCGGTCACAGCCAGCGCCTGACCCGCATGGTGGCTGACTACATGGGGTCCTACAGCAGGCTTGACAGCGATGCCCCTGTTGATCCCATGGAGTATTGGGTCAAGCGCCTGGAGATCTGGAGCGAGCTGGCGCAGTACGCCCTGGAAGTGCTGTCCTGTCCCCCTTCCAGCGTGCTGTCCGAGCGCTGCTTCAGTGCAGCTGGTGGCGTGGTCACCGAGAAACGCTCATGTCTGTCTCACAAGTCTGTGGACAGACTGACATTTCTCAAGATGAACCAGGCGTGGGTGGAAGGCGAGTTCCTGGCCCCTGTTGTCGGCGAGAGGGGGACATGAACTGGCTACCGGAAGAACCATCGTTAATGTGCCTTACCACCCTTTACCACCTCCTGGCTCCTGCTCACTAAGCCAGCCTGGTTCACTTTGACTATTACGTCGCCTGCAGCCACACATTTTACACCTACAGTGGGCTGCTGTGTACTGCCCTTCTGCTGTCTGTCTGTGTTTCCCACTGCCAGGGTACACAGATTTACCTTCTGCTGCCACTCTGCCACCAGCTATTACGTCAAACAATAGCTATATCTGTCTGTGTAATTTGCTGTAAAAAAAATAAAAAATAAACCATTAAAAAAAAAAAAAAAAAGGTTTAATTTTTCTGAGGTGCCCGGGTTGAAAACTGTGTTGTCCCAGTTGTGTATTGGACACGATGTGGGCTGCACGACCGCTGTCTGGGACCTCCTGCTGTGTTTATTTACAGCCCTGGTATCACCGCTAGGTACCAGGGCTATTATGTCACGCTGCCTGCCTCATTGACTGCCTGCTGCCACACACTCATCATCCTCCTCCTGCTGCTGAATTTACCTCCTGCTGTCTGTGTGTTTCCACTGCCAGGGAGCACATACAATGGCGCTTCCAACATGCGTGCGCCACCAGCTATTTGTTACGCTCAAAAATAGCTGCATTTCTTTAAAAAAACAAAAAAAATTATATATACTTTTTATTAATACTGTGTGATATTATTTTTAGAGGTGTCCGGGTTGAAAACTGTGTTGTCCCAGTTGTGTATTGGACATGATGTGGGCTTCACGACTGCTGTCTGGAACCTCATGCTGTGTATTTACGGCCTGGTACCACCGCTAGGTACCACACAGCCTATTATGTCTCGCTGCCTGCCTCATTGACTGCCTGCTGCCACACAATCATCCTCCTCCTCCTGCTGCTGCTGCTGAATTTACCTCCTGCTGTCTGTGTGTTTCCACTGCCAGGGAGCACATACAATGGCGCTTCCAACATGCGTGCGCCACCAGCTATTTATTACGCTCAAAAATAGCTGCATTTCTTTAAAAAAAAAATATATAAGAGAAATAAGTGAAGAAGAAGAAGACGATATAGAAGAAGAAGAAGAAGAAGGAGAAGAAGAAGAAGAAGAAGAAGATATAGAAAAAGAAGAAGACGAAATAGAACAATAATAATAAGAAGAAGATATAGAAAAAGAAGATAAAGAAGATATAGAAGAAGAAGAAGAAGAAGAAGAAGACGATATAGAAGAAGAAGAAGAAGATATAGAAGAAGATATAGAAGAAGAAGATATAGAAGAAGAAGAAGATATAGAAGAAGAAGATATAGAAGACGAAGAAGAAGAAGATATAGAAGATAAAGAAGAAGAAGAAGTATATACAGTACTGAACAGAATTTTGGACACAACTTCTCTTTCCACCTTTTTTTTTTTTTTAAAGGAACATCCCCACATAATCACTTGCTGTTGTTACTTGGAAAAAAAGATGTTTCTTGCATCATTCACCCTCAAAACAAGTGTTGGAAGCTATTTAAGGCCAATTCGAATAGTGAGCTCGAATAATGAGCTCGAATACCGACTCGAATAGTGAGCTCGAAGTCCGAGGTCGAATCGAATAGTAAAAAATATTCGAATCGAATATTCGACCGAACGCGAATAATTTACTATTCGAATTCGACCAAACTCGAATAATAAAAAGGGGTATCCGAGCACCACTGGTGGTATCTGTACGAGAGGTGTGTGTGTCTAGTGATCAGTGATATCTGTACAGGAGGTGTGTGTGTCTAGTGATCAGTGATATCTTTACAGGAGGTGTGTGTTCTAGTGATCGGTAATATTTGTACAGGAGGTGTGTGTGTCTAGTGATCAGTGATATCTGTACAGGAGGCGTGTGTGTCTAGTGATCAGTGATATCTGTACAGGAGGTGTGTGTGTTCTAGTGATCAGTGATATCTGTACAGGAGGTGTGTGTCTAGTGATCAGTGATATCTGTACAGGAGGTGTGTGTGTCTAGTGATCAGTGATATCTGTACAGGAGGTGTGTGTTCTAGTGATCGGTAATATTTGTACAGGAGGTGTGTGTGTCTAGTGATCAGTGATATCTGTACAGGAGGTGTGTGTGTTCTAGTAATCAGTGATATCTGTACTGGAGGTGTGTTTGTCTAGTGATCGGTGATATCTGTACAGGAGGTGTGTGTGTCTAGTGATCAGTGATATCTGTACAGGAGGTGTGTGTGTTCTAGTGAACAGTGATATCTGTACAGGAGGTGTGTGTGTCTAGTGATCGGTGATATCTGTACAGGAGGTGTGTGTCTAGTGATCAGTGATATCTGTACAGGAGGTGTGTGTGTTCTACTGATCAGTGATATCTGTACAGGAGGTGTGTGTGTCTAGTGATCAGTGATATCTGTACGGGAGGTGTGTGTGTCTAGTGATCAGTGGTATCTGTACAGGAGGTGTGTGAATTCTAGTGATCAGTGATAGCTGTACAGGAGGTGTGTGTGTCTAGTGATCGGTGATATCTGTACAGGAGGTGTGTGAATTCTAGTGATCAGTGATATCTGTACAGGAGGTGTGTTTGTCTAGTGATCAGTGATATCTGTACAGGAGGTGTGTGTCTAGTGATCAGTGATATCTGTACAGGAGGTGTGTGTGTTCTACTGATCAGTGATATCTGTACGGGAGGTGTGTGTGTCTAGTGATCAGTGGTATCTGTACAGGAGGTGTGTGAATTCTAGTGATCAGTGATATCTGTACAGGAGGTGTGTGTGTCTAGTGATCAGTGATATCTGTACAGGAGGTGAGTGTCTAGTGATCAGTGATATCTGTACAGGAGGTGTGTGTGTTCTACTGATCAGTGATATCTGTACAGGAGGTGTGTGTGTCTAGTGATCAGTGATATCTGTACGGGAGGTGTGTGTGTCTAGTGATCAGTGGTATCTGTACAGGAGGTGTGTGAATTCTAGTGATCAGTGATATCTGTACAGGAGGTGTGTGTGTCTAGTGATCAGTGATATCTGTACAGGAGGTGTGTGTCTAGTGATCGGTGATATCTGTACAGGAGGTGTGTGTCTAGTGATCAGTGGTATCTGTACAGGAGGTATGTGTCTAGTGATCAGTGATATCTTTACAGGAGGTGTGTGTGTCTAGTGATCGGTGATATCTGTACAGGAGGTGTGTGTGTTCTAGTGATCAGTGATATCTGTACAGGAGATGTGTGTCTAGTGATCAGTGATATCTGTACAGGAGGGGGGGGGGTTTCTAGTGATCAGTGGTATTTGTACAGGAGGTGTGTGTGTCTAGTGATCAGTGATATCTGTACAGGAGGTGTGTGTCTAGTGATCAGTGATATCTGTACAGGAGATGTGTGTCTAGTGATCAGTGATATCTGTACAGGAGGGGGGGGGGGGGGGGGTTCTAGTGATCAGTGATATCTGTACAGGAGGTGTGTGTTCTAGTGATCAGTGATATCTGTGCAGGAGGTGTGTGTCTAGTGATCAGTAATATCTGTACAGGAGGTGTGTGTGTCTAGTGATCAGTGATATCTGTACAGGAGGTGTGTGTGTTCTAGTGATCAGTGATATCTGTACTGGAGGAGTGTGTCTAGTGATCGGTGATATCTGTACAGGAGGTGTGTGTGTCTAGTGATCAGTGATATCTGTACAGGAGGTGTGTGTGTCTAGTGATCGGTGATATCTGTACAGGAGGTGTGTGTGTCTAGTGATCAGTGATATCTGTACAGGAGGTGTGTGCGTTATAGTGATCAGTGATATCTGTACAGGAGGTGTGTGTGTCTAGTGATCGGTGATATCTGTACAGGAGGTGTGTGTCTAGTGATCAGTGATATCTGTACAGGAGGTGTGTGTGTTCTACTGATCAGTAATATCTGTACAGGAGGTGTGTGTGTCTAGTGATCAGTGATATCTGTACGGGAGGTGTGTGTGTGTCTAGTGATCAGTGGTATCTGTACAAGAGGTGTGTGTGTCTAGTGATCAGTGTGATATCTGTACAGGAGGTGTGTGTGTGTTCTAGTGATCAGTGATATCTGTACAGGAGGTGTGTGTGTGTTCTAGTGATCAGTGATATCTGTACAGGAGGTGTGTGTGTGTTCTAGTGATCAGTGATATATGTACAGGAGGTGTGTGTCTAGTGATCAGTGATATCTGTACAGGAGGTGTGTGTGTCTAGTGATCAGTGGTATCTGTACAGGAGGTGTGTGTGTCTAGTGATCAGTGATATCTGTACAGGAGGTGTGTGTGTGTTCTAGTGATCAGTGATATATGTACAGGAGGTGTGTGTCTAGTGATCAGTGATATCTGTACAGGAGGTGTGTGTGTCTAGTGTACAGTGATATCTGTACAGGAGGTATGTGTCTAGTGATCAGTGTGATATCTGTACAGGAGGTGTGTGTGTGTTCTAGTGATCAGTGATATCTGTACAGGAGGTGTGTGTGTTCTAGTGATCAGTGATATATGTACAGGAGGTGTGTGTCTAGTGATCAGTGATATCTGTACAGGAGGTGTGTGCGTTCTAGTGATCAGTGATATCTGTACAGGAGGTGTGTGTGTCTAGTGATCGGTGATATCTGTACACGAGGTGTGTGTTCTAGTGATCAGTGATATTTGTAGAGGAGGTGTGTGTGTGTCTAGTGATCAGTGATATATGTACAGGAGGTATGTGTCTAGTGATCAGTGATATCTGTACTGGAGGTGTGTGTCTAGTGATCAGTGATATCTGTGCAGGAGGTGTGTGTGTCTAGTGATTAGTGATATCTGTACAGGAGGTGTGTGTGTTCTAGTGATCAGTGATATCTGTACAGGAGGTGTGTGTTCTAGTGATCAGTGATATCTGTACAGGAGGTGTGTGTGTTCTAGTGATCAGTGATATCTGTACAGGAGGTGTGTGTGTCTAGTGATCAGTGGTATCTGTACAGGAGGTGTGTGTGTCTACTGATCGGTAATATTTGTACAGGAGGTGTGTGTGTTCTAGTGATCAGTGATATCTGTACAGGAGGTATGTGTGTCTAGTGATCAGTGGTATCTGTACAGGAGGTGTGTGTGTTTACTGATCGGTAATATTTGTACAGGAGGTGTGTGTGTTCTAGTGATCAGTGATATCTGTACAGGAGGTATGTGTGTGTCTAGTGATCAGTGGTATCTGTACAGGAGGTGTGTGTGTCTAGTGATCAGTGTGATATCTGTACAGGAGGTGTGTGTGTGTCTAGTGATCAGTGATATCTGTACTGGAGGTGTGTGTGTCTAGTGACCAGTGATATCTGTACTGGAGGTGTGTGTGTCTAGTGATCAGTGATATCTGTACTGGAGGTGTGTGTGTCTAGTGATCAGTGGTATCTGTACAGGAGGTGTGTGTGTCTAGTGATCAGTGATATCTGTACAGGAGGTGTGTGTGTGTTCTAGTGATCAGTGATATATGTACAGGAGGTGTGTGTCTAGTGATCAGTGATATCTGTACAGGAGGTGTGTGTGTCTAGTGTACAGTGATATCTGTACAGGAGGTGTGTGTGTCTAGTGATCAGTGATATATGTACAGGAGGTATGTGTCTAGTGATAAGTGATATCTGTACAGGAGGTGTGTTTGTCTAGTGATTAGTGGTATCTGTACAGGAGGTGTGTGTGTCTAGTGATCAGTGATATCTGTACAGGAGGTGTGTGTCTAGTGATCGGTGATATCTGTACAGGAGGTGTGTGTCTAGTGATCAGTGGTATCTGTACAGGAGGTATGTGTCTAGTGATCAGTGATATCTTTACAGGAGGTGTGTGTGTCTAGTGATCGGTGATATCTGTACAGGAGGTGTGTGTGTTCTAGTGATCAGTGATATCTGTACAGGAGATGTGTGTCTAGTGATCAGTGATATCTGTACAGGAGGGGGGGGGGGTTTCTAGTGATCAGTGGTATTTGTACAGGAGGTGTGTGTGTCTAGTGATCAGTGATATCTGTACAGGAGGTGTGTGTCTAGTGATCAGTGATATATGTACAGGAGATGTGTGTCTAGTGATCAGTGATATCTGTACAGGAGGGGGGGGGGGGTTCTAGTGATCAGTGATATCTGTACAGGAGGTGTGTGTTCTAGTGATCAGTGATATCTGTGCAGGAGGTGTGTGTCTAGTGATCAGTAATATCTGTACAGGAGGTGTGTGTGTCTAGTGATCAGTGATATCTGTACAGGAGGTGTGTGTGTTCTAGTGATCAGTGATATCTGTACTGGAGGTGTGTGTGTCTAGTGATCGGTGATATCTGTACAGGAGGTGTGTGTGTCTAGTGATCAGTGATATCTGTACAGGAGGTGTGTGTGTCTAGTGATCGGTGATATCTGTACAGGAGGTGTGTGTGTCTAGTGATCAGTGATATCTGTACAGGAGGTGTGTGCGTTATAGTGATCAGTGATATCTGTACAGGAGGTGTGTGTGTCTAGTGATCGGTGATATCTGTACAGGAGGTGTGTGTCTAGTGATCAGTGATATCTGTACAGGAGGTGTGTGTGTTCTACTGATCAGTAATATCTGTACAGGAGGTGTGTGTGTCTAGTGATCAGTGATATCTGTACGGGAGGTGTGTGTGTGTCTAGTGATCAGTGGTATCTGTACAAGAGGTGTGTGTGTCTAGTGATCAGTGTGATATCTGTACAGGAGGTGTGTGTGTGTTCTAGTGATCAGTGATATCTGTACAGGAGGTGTGTGTGTGTTCTAGTGATCAGTGATATCTGTACAGGAGGTGTGTGTGTGTTCTAGTGATCAGTGATATATGTACAGGAGGTGTGTGTCTAGTGATCAGTGATATCTGTACAGGAGGTGTGTGTGTCTAGTGATCAGTGGTATCTGTACAGGAGGTGTGTGTGTCTAGTGATCAGTGATATCTGTACAGGAGGTGTGTGTGTGTTCTAGTGATCAGTGATATATGTACAGGAGGTGTGTGTCTAGTGATCAGTGATATCTGTACAGGAGGTGTGTGTGTCTAGTGTACAGTGATATCTGTACAGGAGGTATGTGTCTAGTGATCAGTGTGATATCTGTACAGGAGGTGTGTGTGTGTTCTAGTGATCAGTGATATCTGTACAGGAGGTGTGTGTGTTCTAGTGATCAGTGATATATGTACAGGAGGTGTGTGTCTAGTGATCAGTGATATCTGTACAGGAGGTGTGTGCGTTCTAGTGATCAGTGATATCTGTACAGGAGGTGTGTGTGTCTAGTGATCGGTGATATCTGTACACGAGGTGTGTGTTCTAGTGATCAGTGATATTTGTAGAGGAGGTGTGTGTGTGTCTAGTGATCAGTGATATATGTACAGGAGGTATGTGTCTAGTGATCAGTGATATCTGTACTGGAGGTGTGTGTCTAGTGATCAGTGATATCTGTGCAGGAGGTGTGTGTGTCTAGTGATTAGTGATATCTGTACAGGAGGTGTGTGTGTTCTAGTGATCAGTGATATCTGTACAGGAGGTGTGTGTTCTAGTGATCAGTGATATCTGTACAGGAGGTGTGTGTGTTCTAGTGATCAGTGATATCTGTACAGGAGGTGTGTGTGTCTAGTGATCAGTGGTATCTGTACAGGAGGTGTGTGTGTCTACTGATCGGTAATATTTGTACAGGAGGTGTGTGTGTTCTAGTGATCAGTGATATCTGTACAGGAGGTATGTGTGTCTAGTGATCAGTGGTATCTGTACAGGAGGTGTGTGTGTTTACTGATCGGTAATATTTGTACAGGAGGTGTGTGTGTTCTAGTGATCAGTGATATCTGTACAGGAGGTATGTGTGTGTCTAGTGATCAGTGGTATCTGTACAGGAGGTGTGTGTGTCTAGTGATCAGTGTGATATCTGTACAGGAGGTGTGTGTGTGTCTAGTGATCAGTGATATCTGTACTGGAGGTGTGTGTGTCTAGTGACCAGTGATATCTGTACTGGAGGTGTGTGTGTCTAGTGATCAGTGATATCTGTACTGGAGGTGTGTGTGTCTAGTGATCAGTGGTATCTGTACAGGAGGTGTGTGTGTCTAGTGATCAGTGATATCTGTACAGGAGGTGTGTGTGTGTTCTAGTGATCAGTGATATATGTACAGGAGGTGTGTGTCTAGTGATCAGTGATATCTGTACAGGAGGTGTGTGTGTCTAGTGTGCAGTGATATCTGTACAGGAGGTGTGTGTGTCTAGTGATCAGTGATATATGTACAGGAGGTATGTGTCTAGTGATAAGTGATATCTGTACAGGAGGTGTGTTTGTCTAGTGATTAGTGGTATCTGTACAGGAGGTGTGTGTGTCTAGTGATCAGTGATATCTGTACAGGAGGTGTGTGTGTGTGTAGTGATCAGTGGTATCTGTACAGGAGGTGTGTGTGTCTAGTGATCAGTGTGATATCTGTACAGGAGGTGTGTGTGTGTCTAGTGATCAGTGATATCTGTACTGAAGGTGTGTGTGTCTAGTGATCAGTGATATCTGTACTGGAGGTGTGTGTGTCTAGTGATCAGTGATATCTGTACTGGAGGTGTGTGTGTCTAGTGATCAGTGATATCTGTACAGGAGGTGTGTGTGTCTAGTGATCGGTGATATCTGTACAGGAGGTGTGTGAATTCTAGTGATCAGTGATATCTGTACAGGAGGTGTGTGTGTCTAGTGATCAGTGATATCTGTACAGGAGGTGTGTGTCTAGTGATCAGTGATATCTGTACAGGAGGTGTGTGTGTTCTACTGATCAGTGATATCTGTACGGGAGGTGTGTGTGTCTAGTGATCAGTGGTATCTGTACAGGAGGTGTGTGAATTCTAGTGATCAGTGATATCTGTACAGGAGGTGTGTGTGTCTAGTGATCAGTGATATCTGTACAGGAGGTGTGTGTCTAGTGATCGGTGATATCTGTACAGGAGGTGTGTGTCTAGTGATCAGTGGTATCTGTACAGGAGGTATGTGTCTAGTGATCAGTGATATCTTTACAGGAGGTGTGTGTGTCTAGTGATCGGTGATATCTGTACAGGAGGTGTGTGTGTTCTAGTGATCAGTGATATCTGTACAGGAGATGTGTGTCTTGTGATCAGTGATATCTGTACAGGAGGGGGGGGGGTTTCTAGTGATCAGTGGTATCTGTACAGGAGGTGTGTGTGTCTAGTGATCAGTGATATCTGTACAGGAGGTGTGTGTCTAGTGATCAGTGATATCTGTACAGGAGATGTGTGTCTAGTGATCAGTGATATCTGTACAGGAGGGGGGGGGGGGGTTCTAGTGATCAGTGATATCTGTACAGGAGGTGTGTGTTCTAGTGATCAGTGATATCTGTGCAGGAGGTGTGTGTCTAGTGATCAGTGATATCTGTACAGGAGGTGTGTGTGTCTAGTGATCAGTGATATCTGTACAGGAGGTGTGTGTGTGTTCTAGTGATCAGTGATATCTGTACTGGAGGTGTGTGTGTCTAGTGATCGGTGATATCTGTACAGGAGGTGTGTGTGTCTAGTGATCAGTGATATCTGTACAGGAGGTGTGTGTGTCTAGTGATCGGTGATATCTGTACAGGAGGTGTGTGTGTCTAGTGATCAGTGATATCTGTACAGGAGGTGTGTGCGTTATAGTGATCAGTGATATCTGTACAGGAGGTGTGTGTGTCTAGTGATCGGTGATATCTGTACAGGAGGTGTGTGTCTAGTGATCAGTGATATCTGTACAGGAGGTGTGTGTGTTCTACTGATCAGTAATATCTGTACAGGAGGTGTGTGTGTCTAGTGATCAGTGATATCTGTACGGGAGGTGTGTGTGTGTCTAGTGATCAGTGGTATCTGTACAAGAGGTGTGTGTGTCTAGTGATCAGTGTGATATCTGTACAGGAGGTGTGTGTGTGTTCTAGTGATCAGTGATATCTGTACAGGAGGTGTGTGTGTGTTCTAGTGATCAGTGATATCTGTACAGGAGGTGTGTGTGTGTTCTAGTGATCAGTGATATATGTACAGGAGGTGTGTGTCTAGTGATCAGTGATATCTGTACAGGAGGTGTGTGTGTCTAGTGATCAGTGGTATCTGTACAGGAGGTGTGTGTGTCTAGTGATCAGTGATATCTGTACAGGAGGTGTGTGTGTGTTCTAGTGATCAGTGATATATGTACAGGAGGTGTGTGTCTAGTGATCAGTGATATCTGTACAGGAGGTGTGTGTGTCTAGTGTACAGTGATATCTGTACAGGAGGTATGTGTCTAGTGATCAGTGTGATATCTGTACAGGAGGTGTGTGTGTGTTCTAGTGATCAGTGATATCTGTACAGGAGGTGTGTGTGTTCTAGTGATCAGTGATATATGTACAGAAGGTGTGTGTCTAGTGATCAGTGATATCTGTACAGGAGGTGTGTGCGTTCTAGTGATCAGTGATATCTGTACAGGAGGTGTGTGTGTCTAGTGATCAGTGATATCTGTACACGAGGTGTGTGTTCTAGTGATCAGTGATATTTGTACAGAAGGTGTGTGTGTGTCTAGTGATCAGTGATATATGTACAGGAGGTATGTGTCTAGTGATCAGTGATATCTGTACTGGAGGTGTGTGTCTAGTGATCAGTGATATGTGTACAGGAGGTGTGTGTGTCTAGTGATTAGTGATATCTGTACAGGAGGTGTGTGTGTTCTAGTGATCAGTGATATCTGTACAGGAGGTGTGTGTTCTAGTGATCAGTGATATCTGTACAGGAGGTGTGTGTGTTCTAGTGATCAGTGATATCTGTACAGGAGGTGTGTGTGTCTAGTGATCAGTGGTATCTGTACAGGAGGTGTGTGTGTCTACTGATCGGTAATATTTGTACAGGAGGTGTGTGTGTTCTAGTGATCAGTGATATCTGTACAGGAGGTATGTGTGTCTAGTGATCAGTGGTATCTGTACAGGAGGTGTGTGTGACTACTGATCGGTAATATTTGTACAGGAGGTGTGTGTGTTCTAGTGATCAGTGATATCTGTACAGGAGGTATGTGTGTGTCTAGTGATCAGTGGTATCTGTACAGGAGGTGTGTGTGTCTAGTGATCAGTGTGATATCTGTACAGGAGGTGTGTGTGTGTCTAGTGATCAGTGATATCTGTACTGGAGGTGTGTGTGTCTAGTGACCAGTGATATCTGTACTGGAGGTGTGTGTGTCTAGTGATCAGTGATATCTGTACTGGAGGTGTGTGTGTCTAGTGATCAGTGGTATCTGTACAGGAGGTGTGTGTGTCTAGTGATCAGTGATATCTGTACAGGAGGTGTGTGTGTGTTCTAGTGATCAGTGATATATGTACAGGAGGTGTGTGTCTAGTGATCAGTGATATCTGTACAGGAGGTGTGTGTGTCTAGTGTACAGTGATATCTGTACAGGAGGTGTGTGTGTCTAGTGATCAGTGATATATGTACAGGAGGTATGTGTCTAGTGATAAGTGATATCTGTACAGGAGGTGTGTTTGTCTAGTGATTAGTGGTATCTGTACAGGAGGTGTGTGTGTCTAGTGATCAGTGATATCTGTACAGGAGGTGTGTGTGTGTGTAGTGATCAGTGGTATCTGTACAGGAGGTGTGTGTGTCTAGTGATCAGTGTGATATCTGTACAGGAGGTGTGTGTGTGTCTAGTGATCAGTGATATCTGTACTGAAGGTGTGTGTGTCTAGTGATCAGTGATATCTGTACTGGAGGTGTGTGTGTCTAGTGATCAGTGATATCTGTACTGGAGGTGTGTGTGTGTAGTGATCAGTGATATCTGTACAGGAGATGTGTGTGTCTAGTGATCAGTGTGATATCTGTACAGGAGGTGTGTGTGTGTTCTAGTGATCAGTGATATATGTACAGGAGGTATGTGTCTAGTGATCAGTGATTTCTGTACAGGAGGTGTGTGTGTTCTAGTGATCAGTGATATCTGTACAGGAGGTGTGTGTGTCTAGTGATCAGTGATATATGTACAGGAGGTATGTGTCTAGTGATAAGTGATATCTGTACAGGAGGTGTGTGTGTGTGCTCTAGTGATCAGTGATATCTGTACAGGAGGTGTGTGTGTCTAGTGATCAGTGATATGTGTACAGGAGGTGTGTGTGTTCTAGTGATCAGTGATATATGTACAGGAGGTATGTGTCTAGTGATAAGTGATATCTGTACAGGAGGTGTGTGTGTCTAGTGATCAGTGGTATCTGTACAGGAGGTGTGTGTGTCTAGTGATCAGTGATATCTGTACAGGAGGTGTGTGTGTGTCTAGTGATCAGTGATATCTGTACAGGAGGTGTGTGTTCTAGTGATCATTGATATCTGTACAGGAGGTGTGTGTGGTTTAGTGATCAGTGATATCTGTACAGGAGGTGTGTGTGTTCTAGTGATCAGTGATATTGGTACAGGAGGTGTGTGTGTCTAGTGATCAGGGATATCTGTACAGGAGGTGTGTGTGTTCTAGTGATCAGTGATATTGGTACAGGAGGTGTGTGGGTCTAGTGATCAGGGATATCTGTACAGGAGGTGTGTGTGTCTAGTGATCAGTGATATTGGTACAGGAGGTGTGTGTGTCTAGTAATCAGTGATATCTGTACAGGAGGTGTGTGTGTGTGTGTGTGTGTGTGTGTGTGTGTGTGTGTGTGTGTGTGTGTGTGTGTGTGTGTGTGTGTGTGTGTGTGTGTGTGTGTGTTTTCTAGTGATCAGTGGTATTGGTACAGGAGGTGTGTGTGTCTAGTGATCAGTGATATCTGTACAGGAGGTGTGTGTGTGTTCTAGTGATCAGTGATATCTGTACAGGAGGTGTGTGTGTCTAGTGATCAGTGATATCTGTATGGGAGGTGTGTGTGTCTAGTGCTCAGTGATATCTGTACAGGAGGTGTGTATCTAGTGATCAGTGATATCTGTACAGGAGGTGTGTGTGTCTAGTGATCAGTGATATCTGTACAGGAGGTGTGTGTGTGTTCTAGTGATCAGTGATATATGTACAGGAGGTGTGTGTCTAGTGATCAGTGATATCTGTACAGGAGGTGTGTGTGTCTAGTGTACAGTGATATCTGTACAGGAGGTGTGTGTGTCTAGTGATCAGTGATATCTGTACAGGAGGTGTGTGTGTGTTCTAGTGATCAGTGATATATGTACAGGAGGTGTGTGTCTAGTGATCAGTGATATCTGTACAGGAGGTGTGTGTGTCTAGTGTACAGTGATATCTGTACAGGAGGTATGTGTCTAGTGATCAGTGTGATATCTGTACAGGAGGTGTGTGTGTGTTCTAGTGATCAGTGATATCTGTACAGGAGGTGTGTGTGTTCTAGTGATCAGTGATATATGTACAGGAGGTGTGTGTCTAGTGATCAGTGATATCTGTACAGGAGGTGTGTGCGTTCTAGTGATCAGTGATATCTGTACAGGAGGTGTGTGTGTCTAGTGATCAGTGATATCTGTACACGAGGTGTGTGTTCTAGTGATCAGTGATATTTGTACAGAAGGTGTGTGTGTGTCTAGTGATCAGTGATATATGTACAGGAGGTATGTGTCTAGTGATCAGTGATATCTGTACTGGAGGTGTGTGTCTAGTGATCAGTGATATCTGTACAGGAGGTGTGTGTGTCTAGTGATTAGTGATATCTGTACAGGAGGTGTGTGTGTTCTAGTGATCAGTGATATCTGTACAGGAGGTGTGTGTTCTAGTGATCAGTGATATCTGTACAGGAGGTGTGTGTGTTCTAGTGATCAGTGATATCTGTACAGGAGGTGTGTGTGTCTAGTGATCAGTGGTATCTGTACAGGAGGTGTGTGTGTCTACTGATCGGTAATATTTGTACAGGAGGTGTGTGTGTTCTAGTGATCAGTGATATCTGTACAGGAGGTATGTGTGTCTAGTGATCAGTGGTATCTGTACAGGAGGTGTGTGTGACTACTGATCGGTAATATTTGTACAGGAGGTGTGTGTGTTCTAGTGATCAGTGATATCTGTACAGGAGGTATGTGTGTGTCTAGTGATCAGTGGTATCTGTACAGGAGGTGTGTGTGTCTAGTGATCAGTGTGATATCTGTACAGGAGGTGTGTGTGTGTCTAGTGATCAGTGATATCTGTACTGGAGGTGTGTGTGTCTAGTGACCAGTGATATCTGTACTGGAGGTGTGTGTGTCTAGTGATCAGTGATATCTGTACTGGAGGTGTGTGTGTCTAGTGATCAGTGGTATCTGTACAGGAGGTGTGTGTGTCTAGTGATCAGTGATATCTGTACAGGAGGTGTGTGTGTGTTCTAGTGATCAGTGATATATGTACAGGAGGTGTGTGTCTAGTGATCAGTGATATCTGTACAGGAGGTGTGTGTGTCTAGTGTACAGTGATATCTGTACAGGAGGTGTGTGTGTCTAGTGATCAGTGATATATGTACAGGAGGTATGTGTCTAGTGATAAGTGATATCTGTACAGGAGGTGTGTTTGTCTAGTGATTAGTGGTATCTGTACAGGAGGTGTGTGTGTCTAGTGATCAGTGATATCTGTACAGGAGGTGTGTGTGTGTGTAGTGATCAGTGGTATCTGTACAGGAGGTGTGTGTGTCTAGTGATCAGTGTGATATCTGTACAGGAGGTGTGTGTGTGTCTAGTGATCAGTGATATCTGTACTGAAGGTGTGTGTGTCTAGTGATCAGTGATATCTGTACTGGAGGTGTGTGTGTCTAGTGATCAGTGATATCTGTACTGGAGGTGTGTGTGTGTAGTGATCAGTGATATCTGTACAGGAGATGTGTGTGTCTAGTGATCAGTGTGATATCTGTACAGGAGGTGTGTGTGTGTTCTAGTGATCAGTGATATATGTACAGGAGGTATGTGTCTAGTGATCAGTGATTTCTTTACAGGAGGTGTGTGTGTTCTAGTGATCAGTGATATCTGTACAGGAGGTGTGTGTGTCTAGTGATCAGTGATATATGTACAGGAGGTATGTGTCTAGTGATAAGTGATATCTGTACAGGAGGTGTGTGTGTGTGCTCTAGTGATCAGTGATATCTGTACAGGAGGTGTGTGTGTCTAGTGATCAGTGATATGTGTACAGGAGGTGTGTGTGTTCTAGTGATCAGTGATATATGTACAGGAGGTATGTGTCTAGTGATAAGTGATATCTGTACAGGAGGTGTGTGTGTCTAGTGATCAGTGGTATCTGTACAGGAGGTGTGTGTGTCTAGTGATCAGTGATATCTGTACAGGAGGTGTGTGTGTGTCTAGTGATCAGTGATATCTGTACAGGAGGTGTGTGTTCTAGTGATCATTGATATCTGTACAGGAGGTGTGTGTGGTTTAGTGATCAGTGATATCTGTACAGGAGGTGTGTGTGTTCTAGTGATCAGTGATATTGGTACAGGAGGTGTGTGTGTCTAGTGATCAGGGATATCTGTACAGGAGGTGTGTGTGTTCTAGTGATCAGTGATATTGGTACAGGAGGTGTGTGGGTCTAGTGATCAGGGATATCTGTACAGGAGGTGTGTGTGTCTAGTGATCAGTGATATTGGTACAGGAGGTGTGTGTGTCTAGTAATCAGTGATATCTGTACAGGAGGTGTGTGTGTGTGTGTGTGTGTGTGTGTGTGTGTGTGTGTGTGTGTGTGTGTGTGTGTGTGTGTGTGTGTGTGTGTGTGTGTGTGTGTGTGTGTGTGTTTTCTAGTGATCAGTGGTATTGGTACAGGAGGTGTGTGTGTCTAGTGATCAGTGATATCTGTACAGGAGGTGTGTGTGTGTTCTAGTGATCAGTGATATCTGTACAGGAGGTGTGTGTGTCTAGTGATCAGTGATATCTGTATGGGAGGTGTGTGTGTGTAGTGCTCAGTGATATCTGTACAGGAGGTGTGTATCTAGTGATCAGTGATATCTGTACAGGAGGTGTGTGTGTCTAGTGATCAGTGATATCTGTACAGGAGGTGTGTGTGTCTAGTGATCAGTGATATCTGTACAGGAGGTGTGTGTGTCTAGTGATCAGTGATATATGTACAGGAGGTGTGTGTGTCTAGTGATCAGTGGTATCTGTACAGGAGGTGTGTGTATCTAGTGATCAGTGTGATATCTGTACAGGAGGTGTGTGTGTCTAGTGATCAGTGATATCTGTACAGGAGGTGTGTGTGTCTAGTGATCAGTGATATCTGTACAGGAGGTGTGTGTGTCTAGTGATCAGTGATATCTGTACAGGAGGTGTGTGTGTTCTAGTGATCAGTGATATCTGTACAGGAGGTGTGTGTGTCTAGTGATCAGTGATATCTGTACAGGAGGTGTGTGTTCTAGTGATCAGTGATATCTGTACAGGAGGTGTGTGTGTGTCTAGTGATCGGTGATATCTGTACAGGAGGTGTGTGTGTCTAGTGATCAGTGATATCTGTACAGGAGGTGTGTGTGTGTCTAGTGATCAGTGATATATGTACAGGAGGTGTGTGTGTGTGTCTAGTGATCGGTGATATCTGTACAGGAGGTGTGTGTGTCTAGTGATCAGTGATATCTGTACAGGAGGTGTGTGTGTTCTAGTGATCAGTGATATCTGTACAGGAGGTGTGTGTGTCTAGTGATCAGTGATATCTGTACAGGAGGTGTGTGTTCTAGTGATCAGTGATATCTGTACAGGAGGTATGTGTGTCTAGTGATCTGTGGTATCTGTACAGGAGGTGTGTGTGTCTACTGATCGGTAATATTTGTACAGGAGGTGTGTGTGTTCTAGTGATCAGTGATATCTGTACAGGAGGTATGTGTGTGTCTAGTGATCAGTGGTATCTGTACAGGAGGTGTGTGTGTCTAGTGATCAGTGTGATATCTGTACAGGAGGTGTGTGTGTGTCTAGTGATCAGTGATATCTGTACTGGAGGTGTGTGTGTCTAGTGACCAGTGATATCTGTACTGGAGGTGTGTGTGTCTAGTGATCAGTGATATCTGTACTGGAGGTGTGTGTGTCTAGTGATCAGTGGTATCTGTACAGGAGGTGTGTGTGTCTAGTGATCAGTGATATCTGTACAGGAGGTGTGTGTGTGTTCTAGTGATCAGTGATATATGTACAGGAGGTGTGTGTCTAGTGATCAGTGATATCTGTACAGGAGGTGTGTGTGTCTAGTGTACAGTGATATCTGTACAGGAGGTGTGTGTGTCTAGTGATCAGTGATATATGTACAGGAGGTATGTGTCTAGTGATAAGTGATATCTGTACAGGAGGTGTGTTTGTCTAGTGATTAGTGGTATCTGTACAGGAGGTGTGTGTGTCTAGTGATCAGTGATATCTGTACAGGAGGTGTGTGTGTGTGTAGTGATCAGTGGTATCTGTACAGGAGGTGTGTGTGTCTAGTGATCAGTGTGATATCTGTACAGGAGGTGTGTGTGTGTCTAGTGATCAGTGATATCTGTACTGAAGGTGTGTGTGTCTAGTGATCAGTGATATCTGTACTGGAGGTGTGTGTGTCTAGTGATCAGTGATATCTGTACTGGAGGTGTGTGTGTCTAGTGATCAGTGATATCTGTACAGGAGATGTGTGTGTCTAGTGATCAGTGTGATATCTGTACAGGAGGTGTGTGTGTGTTCTAGTGATCAGTGATATATGTACAGGAGGTATGTGTCTAGTGATCAGTGATTTCTGTACAGGAGGTGTGTGTGTTCTAGTGATCAGTGATATCTGTACAGGAGGTGTGTGTGTCTAGTGATCAGTGATATATGTACAGGAGGTATGTGTCTAGTGATAAGTGATATCTGTACAGGAGGTGTGTGTGTGTGCTCTAGTGATCAGTGATATCTGTACAGGAGGTGTGTGTGTCTAGTGATCAGTGATATGTGTACAGGAGGTGTGTGTGTTCTAGTGATCAGTGATATATGTACAGGAGGTATGTGTCTAGTGATAAGTGATATCTGCACAGGAGGTGTGTGTGTCTAGTGATCAGTGGTATCTGTACAGGAGGTGTGTGTGTCTAGTGATCAGTGATATCTGTACAGGAGGTGTGTGTGTCTAGTGATCAGTGATATCTGTACAGGAGGTGTGTGTTCTAGTGATCAGTGATATCTGTACAGGAGGTGTGTGTGGTTTAGTGATCAGTGATATCTGTACAGGAGGTGTGTGTGTTCTAGTGATCAGTGATATTGGTACAGGAGGTGTGTGTGTCTAGTGATCAGGGATATCTGTACAGGAGGTGTGTGTGTTCTAGTGATCAGTGATATTGGTACAGGAGGTGTGTGGGTCTAGTGATCAGGGATATCTGTACAGGAGGTGTGTGTGTCTAGTGATCAGTGATATTGGTACAGGAGGTGTGTGTGTCTAGTGATCAGTGATATCTGTACAGGAGGTGTGTGTGTGTGTGTGTGTGTGTGTGTGTGTGTGTGTGTGTGTGTGTGTGTGTGTGTGTGTGTGTGTGTGTGTGTTTTCTAGTGATCCGTGGTATTGGTACAGGAGGTGTGTTTGTCTAGTGATCAGTGATATCTGTACAGGAGGTGTGTGTGTGTTCTAGTGATCAGTGATATCTGTACAGGAGGTGTGTGTGTCTAGTGATCAGTGATATCTGTATGGGAGGTGTGTGTGTCTAGTGCTCAGTGATATCTGTACAGGAGGTGTGTATCTAGTGATCAGTGATATCTGTACAGGAGGTGTGTGTGTCTAGTGATCAGTGATATCTGTACAGGAGGTGTGTGTGTCTAGTGATCAGTGATATCTGTACAGGAGGTGTGTGTGTCTAGTGATCAGTGATATATGTACAGGAGGTGTGTGTGTCTAGTGATCAGTGGTATCTGTACAGGAGGTGTGTGTATCTAGTGATCAGTGTGATATCTGTACAGGAGGTGTGTGTGTGTCTAGTGATCAGTGATATCTGTACAGGAGGTGTGTGTGTCTAGTGATCAGTGATATCTGTACAGGAGGTGTGTGTGTCTAGTGATCAGTGATATCTGTACAGGAGGTGTGTGTGTTCTAGTGATCAGTGATATCTGTACAGGAGGTGTGTGTGTCTAGTGATCAGTGATATCTGTACAGGAGGTGTGTGTTCTAGTGATCAGTGATATCTGTACAGGAGGTGTGTGTGTGTCTAGTGATCGGTGATATCTGTACAGGAGGTGTGTGTGTCTAGTGATCAGTGATATCTGTACAGGAGGTGTGTGTGTGTCTAGTGATCAGTGATATATGTACAGGAGGTGTGTGTGTGTGTCTAGTGATCGGTGATATCTGTACAGGAGGTGTGTGTGTCTAGTGATCAGTGATATCTGTACAGGAGGTGTGTGTGTTCTAGTGATCAGTGATATCTGTACAGGAGGTGTGTGTGTCTAGTGATCAGTGATATCTGTACAGGAGGTGTGTGTTCTAGTGATCAGTGATATCTGTACAGGAGGTGTGTGTGTTCTAGTGATCAGTGATATCTGTACAGGAGGTGTGTGTGTTCTAGTGATCAGTGATATCTGTACAGGAGGTGTGTGTGTCTAGTGATCAGTGATATCTGTACAGGAGGTGTGTGTTCTAGTGATCAGTGATATCTGTACAGGAGGTGTGTGTCTAGTGATCAGTGATATCTGTACAGGAGGTGTGTGTCTCTAGTGATCAGTGATATCTGTACAGGAGGTGTGTGTTCTAGTGATCGGTAATATTTGTACAGGAGGTGTGTGTGTCTAGTGATCAGTGATATCTGTACAGGAGGTGTGTGTGTTCTAGTGATCATTGATATCTGTACTGGAGGTGTGTGTGTCTAGTGATCGGTGATATCTGTACAGGAGGTGTGTGTGTCTAGTGATCAGTGATATCTGTACAGGAGGTGTGTGTGTTCTAGTGATCAGTGATATCTGTACAGGAGGTGTGTGTGTCTAGTGATCAGTGATATCTGTACAGGAGGTGTGTGTGTTCTACTGATCAGTGATATCTGTACAGGAGGTGTGTGTGTCTAGTGATCAGTGATATCTGTACGGGAGGTGTGTGTGTCTAGTGATCAGTGGTATCTGTACAGGAGGTGTGTGAATTCTAGTGATCAGTGATATCTGTACAGGAGGTGTGTGTCTAGTGATCATTGATATCTGTACAGGAGATGTATGTGTCTAGTGATCGGTGATATCTGTACAGGAGGTGTGTGTGTCTAGTGATCAGTGATATCTGTACAGGAGGTGTATGTGTCTAGTGATCGGTGATATCTGTACAGGAGGTGTGTGTGTCTAGTGATCAGTGATATCTTTGCAGGAGGTGTGTGTGTCTAGTGATCAGTGATATCTGTACTGGAGGTGTGTGTCTAGTGATCAGTGATATCTGTACAGGAGGTGTGTGTCTAGTGATCAGTGGTATCTGTACGGGAGGTGTGTGTGTCTAGTGATCAGTGATATCTGTACAGGAGGTGTGTGTCTAGTGATCAGTGATATCTGTACAGGAGGTGTGTGTCTAGTGAATAGTGATATCTGTACAGGAGGTGTGTGTTCTAGTGATCAGTGATATCTGTACAGGAGGTGTGTGTGTCTAGTGATCAGTGATATCTGTACAGGAGGTGTGTGTGTCTAGTGATCAGTGATATCTGTACAGGAGGTGTGTGTCTAGTGATCAGTGATATCTGTACAAGAGGTGTGTGTGTGTGTGTGTGTTCTAGTGATCAGTGGTATCTGTACGGGAGGTGTGTGTGTCTAGTGATCAGTGATATCTGTACAGGAGGTGTGTGTCTAGTGATCAGTGATATCTGTAGAGGAGGTGTGTGTCTAGTGAATAGTGATATCTGTACAGGAGGTGTGTGTTCTAGTGATCAGTGATATCTGTACAGGAGGTGTGTGTGTCTAGTGATCAGTGATATCTGTACAGGAGGTGTGTGTGTCTAGTGATCAGTGATATCTGTACAGGAGGTGTGTGTGTCTAGTGATCAGTGATATCTGTACAGGAGGTGTGTGTGTCTAGTGATCGGTGATATCTGTACAGGAGGTGTGTGTGTCTAGTGATCAGTGATATCTGTACAGGAGGTGTGTGTCTAGTGATCAGTGATATCTGTACAGGAGGTGTGTGTGTCTAGTGATCATTGATATCTGTACAGGAGGTGTGTGTGTCTAGTGATCAGTGATATCTTTACAGGAGGAGTGTGTGTTCTAGTGATGAGTAAAATCAGGAAATGTGTGTGATTGAATGTGTAACATATGTAGGTGAAGTGGAATGTTTAAAATATTTATAATTATGTTAATTGCTTCTTTTATTAGATACCTGGACGGGAAACCTTTGGAAGGTGCGGCTTATGTGCTCTTTTCCATGAAGAGAGAAGACAAGAGGAAAAGTTTACCAGACGCCCTACGAAGAATTGCGGTATATAAATGAGCTAATTTTTAATAAGTTAGAAGCTAATCATGCAATAGTGCTATTAAAATATTATCTCTTCAGGGTCTTCCCGTTCCTCTAATGGTCCTCTTGTTCCAGGCCTGTCACCCCTTTTGCATGTGTTGAGCCAACTGGTTGAATAGAGCTTCGGAGATCCTCAGAGGTCTTCAGAAGCACTCACGTTCCCAAGTGCTTCTGAAGATGAGCTGCTCTGTACTGTGCATGGGTGAGCGTGCTATCGTACATGCTCAGTATGGCGCGCTGTCTTTGGAAGCACTATGGGAGTCGGGAAACAAGTGTTTCCAAAGCCTCCGGGTTCCCTGAGGTGGCAAATTTGAACTGGAGAAAGCTGTGGGAGGAAGGGAACTGGAAGACTCTATAGCAGGGATGTCCAACTCCAGTCCTCAAGGGCAGAGGTCTTCACAAATTAACTGATGGGACTGAATCAGGAAAGGTGTGGGTCATCAAGTAGAACGCATCTCTCCATTTCTCAATCTATCCTCCTAAACATTGGCATGGATGTGGACCTCAACGACTGGTTTTGAATGCCCCTACTCCATAGAATCCAAAGCCTCCCCTCCCCATAGACAAGTATCTCACTCTTTTATTTCACTACAGATTTGCTTTACTTATTTAATGACTCTTTAAAGAGTAACTGTCAGGCTGCAGAAGCTAATTTAAACCTCTATTCTCCTGTGTTAAACAGTTTAGAAGGAAGCCCAAAAGCAATTAGTGAAGATAAAAATCTCAGTTACCTTTGATGTGTGCTTATCAGCAAGTCTGTTATTCTTAAGAAGACGCAAGCCGCATACCATACTGCAAAGCATTCTGGGGCTCTCCCCTCGGCTGCTAATGAGACGTTACAGCAGCTTGTAATCGCGTAGCACTGATAAATCTCGGGCAGAGTACACTGCAGGAGTCAGCTATTGTTCCTAGCCACATGGCTCATTAATATTCACTGCACACTGTGTTATTTAGTACAAGCTTATCTGTGATCAGGAAGCAGGCAGGACATGAGGACACATTTGACAGAAAAACATGGAGCCTGCCATGAGCTGTCAGGAGCATCTATCTCTGCATATACTATATACAAATTCTGTGAAATCCAAACGTGGACAGTGAAATGCATATGTAATGTAAGTACAGCCAATCTTTAGCTACTGATATATGTGTTTATTTTCTCTGAGACCTTATACCTAACAGCTCCTCTTTAAGTTTGTGATTATATAATGGATTTTCAAGAGATACACATTTTTGTGAACATTACTTTGTACTTACTTGAAAATAAGTTTTTGCATGCCCATACACTTTTTACAAATATTTTTGACCGGGCAAAATAAATACAGGGGCTGGGGGAAGCACCAGGTAAGTAGATCTCATTTTTGATACATTGCCTGAGGTTTCCTTTAAGTGCACCTGTGCACCAGTAACGTGTTTTATAACATGCTAAACTGATTATACAAATTGCTGTCAGTAAATACGACTGTCTCCTGGTCCATTTTCAGATATCAGATGGAAAAGGTGATGTTTCTCTGCAAAGAAGAGACTTAGTGAAGTACTTCAAGCAGGAGACGGACATGCTGGAGTGGAAGTTGTGTGTGTCTGCCACGATTATCACTGACTCCGGTAAGAGCCGGGATGAGTAACTACGTTCCTGTAAAATGCCATATCTCTGTGCAGGGACGTAGCTACTATGTCCCTTCCTGCCGGGCATTCCCGAAACCCCTCCCCCTGCACTCATTACCGCCGATCGGTAGCCGCTAGATCAATGAATGGGAACATAGTTCCCAATTATTGATCTAAGTCCCCGTGTGAATGACCACAGCCGTCTATTAAGACGGCTCCGCCATTCACAAATCCCGTCCACACATCGCTTCCTGTATACGTACTAATAATACTATGCAAAGTGAACAGCGAGGACATCTTGTGGCCAAAAAGTAAAATTGCATCTCCTTTTATTTTTTTTAATTTTTTTTATTAAGAACATAACTTTACCTTATTTTTACATTTAAAATTGACCCCTGACCTCCCACACTCCCTATTAGCTACCAATTTTTCCTTTTTTTTTTTTTATAAAAAAAAAAATTACTAATAAAAAAAAATAATACATAAGTAGTTACCATAGGGACTGAACTTTTTTAATATGTATGTAAAGAGGGTATATAACTGTTACTTTTTAAATTATGGGCTTGTAATTAGGGGTGGAAGCAAAGCTGAAAAAATGCACCTTTATTTCCAATGAAAATATTGGCGACATACATTGTACTAGGGAAAAATTTTAAACGTTGCAATAACCGGGACAAATGGGCAAATAAAATGTGTGGGTTTTAATAATGGTAGCGTGTATTATTTTAAAACTATAATAGCCGAATATTTAGGAATAATAATTTTTTCAAAATTTTTCTTATTATTCCCATTAAAACGCAGTTAGAATAAAATAATTCTTAGCAAAAAGTACCCCTCAAAGAAAACGAGATATATATTATTTTGTTGTGATAAGTAGTAATAAAGTTATAGGCAAATGAATGAAAGGAGCGCTGACAGGTGAAAATTGTTCTGTTTTTTTAAGGGGAAAAACCCTTTGAGGTGAAGTGGTTAACGGAGAATGCTGAGATGTGTTGTTGAGTTGGGAATTGGATAGAAAGGACATTTTTAATGTATACCTTTTGAGAAATGTTTATTTTCATCACCATTGTCTCTTGCCTCATTTGCTGGTTTGGCTATTTTAGTGAATCGGGAGACAACCAGATAGTGCACTAAGATAGTGTTGTCTTCAAAGGGGCAGTGTAGCGAACTGGGAGCATTTAAGATAGTGAAATTATTTGCACCTCTTCCAAGAATCTAGCATGTGTACAGTGGCCTTGATACGTTAATAAAAAATCTGGAATATTGGTTCATCTCATCTGGGCAAAGGTCAAGGCCATTGTTTTCCTTTCTACCACTCCCTCTCTGACTTGCTGCACCATCGTCCCATCACCCCCGTCATAGCAACATAATTTGTCACCCTGCAGACTAGCAACACATCTGTACAACACTATCACCTCAGGGATTTAGGTACTAGCGACACGTCTGTACAGCACAATCGCCTGAAGGATTTAGTACAATGATCAGACCTCCCGGTTGACCTGCATGTCCCAAAATTAGGGTCCTCCGTCCCAGGCACGAATATGTTCCAACCAATCTCGAGGGGGACATCTGGATGTCCCAGGTGGACCCCCAAATGTTCCAGGTGGTCCACAAATGGTCAGCCACCAGGTTGTATGGCTGCACAATTGGCTCCTGTGCTTGCCTCCTGAAAACATTGGCCCTCTCACAAGTCAGAGGCATACTGTAGTTGGTGGGGACAAGGGGCCAGTCTGACTACCCATCTTTCTTCTTTTGTGTCCCCCACTTAGCTTTTTCTGGGCAGAGTACTTAACCACTTTCTGACTGCCTAATGCCGATAGGTGTCGAGAAGGTGGCAGCCCCAGGACCGCCTGACGCCGATTGGCGTCCAGTTCTGGGGCGAGGTTTTATAGGGGATTGCACATGCTGATTCATCCCCGCTTAACCACCCTGGTGGTATTGACGAGCTCAGCTCGTCCAGGAAAAACTTGCTGAAAGCGGTATTGACGAGCTGAGCTCGTCAATACTGCCAGGGAGATTTATTGTTTCTCTGCCCCGCCGGCTGCACTTTTCCCTCATCAGAGGGATTCCCCAGGATGGCTGGATGCCTGTCAGCACGCTGTGGGTAGCGATCTGTGCTACCCACAGCGTGCAGAACTAGCATCCAGCCACCCTGGGGAATCCCTGTGCAGCCATCGGAGCAGAGAATGTGCTCAGCAGCATGCGGGATTCCCCTTCTGTGCTGCGGGTGGCTGGTGCGGGGATCCCCTCTGTGGGGGGGGGGGGTCCCCTGCTGTGCTGCGGGTGGCTGGTGCGGGGATCCCCTCTGTGCGGGGGGAGGGTGTCCCCTTCTGTGCTGGCTGGTAGTGGCCGGTACCGGCGGGGATCCTCTCTGTGGGGAGGGGGGGGGGGGCATCCCCGTAATTTGCGTGCGGGTGACCCTGTAGTGTGTGTGGGGGGGGGGGGCGGGTATCCCCCCTATGGGGCGAGTCTTGGCCGGTCGGGGACACCCCCTTCTGTGCGGGGGGGGGGAGGTGGGTGTCCCCTTCTATGAGAGCTGTGGGTGGCCTTTCCCTCCTCCCTCTCTGTCCCCCGTGCCCTCCTCACCCCCGATCCTGTGTCCCCCCCCATCCCGTGTCTCCCCCCTGTCAGTCAAAAGCCCTGCTTTACTCACCTGAGGGCTTTCTCCTGCGCTGGCCGAGATGCACACCCTCCATCTCCATCGCCGAAGTCCCGGTCTCTGTAATTACAGTACGCGGCTTGGTGACGTCACCAAGCCGCGTACAGTAATTACAGAGAACACGAGACTTCGCGATGGAGGAGGAAGTGCGCCGCTTCCGCCGCAGGAGCAAGCCCTCAGGTGAGTAGATCAGGGCTTCTGACGGGGGAGACACGGGATTGGGGGGGGGGGGGGGGGCACGGGGGATCGGAAGGGATGGGGGGAAGAGGAGGGAGAGGCCACCCACAGCCCTCATAGATGGGGACACCCACCTCCCCCCACAACAGAAGGGGGTGTCCCCGACAGACCATGACTAGCCCCCATAGAAGGGGATATCCCCCACACACACAGAAGGGCCACCCAGCCACCTGCACGCACAGTATGGGGATCCCCCCCCCCCCCCCCCACAGAGGGGATCCCCACCGGCCACTACCAGCCAGCACAGAAGGGGAGCCCCCCCACAGAAGGGACACCCGGCCAGAGTCAGGGGGCAATGGGGGGGGGGTGGGGGGGCAGAGGCACCCGCAAACCTGGCTCCCTATACATATGACTCCCTACACCTTGCTGCACATCTGGCTAACTATACATCTGGCTAACTATACCTGGCTATACATCTGGCTAACTATACCTGGCTATACATCTGGCTAACTATACCTGGCTATACATCTGGGTCTTATACTCACCATTGGCATGCTGATCCCTCGTCGCGTACCTCTGATAGCTTCCCCGGTGCCTTCTTCCATGTCCCTTGGCGGATTTTGCTTCTCCCTTGGAGATCACATGTCCCCCGTCGATCGGCGTTGATGGAACCAGTGTCACACAGCATCATCAAAATCTCGCAGCAAACACTTTTTTTTTTAAATTTAATTCAATACAATAACCTGTATTGAATTCAATACAAAAAAAAAAGATTGCAAAAAAAAAAATTGGTTGAAAATTATGGGAAATTAATTGAACCACTTTTTGCACGGAAATCCTGGGGAAATAGAACGCCAGGGTGGCTACGTGACTGAGCTCCGCTCCATCAGCAGTTTGCCAACGGCGATCGCCACTAGCAAACATTGTACAGTGCTGTGCTCTACTGCAGTGCTGTGCTGAGGGCAGCCGTGTCACTCGGCTGTAGTGTTGATCAAGCACCCAGATATTCGGGCTCGGGTCGGCATGGTCCAGATGTTCGGTATATTCGGCCGAACACCGAGCCTAATGAAAGTCAATGGGGACCCGAACATGCCTGCTGGAGGGGACACAGCATGAAGGGAAAGCCATGGCCACAGTCGGCGGGGTGGTCCCCCGCTGCCTCCTGTAATCAGGAAGTTGCGTCAGACGCTAGAGCGAGGAGTGTCCGTGGTGGAACGCACGGAAGGTATGTATCAGCCCGCCGCTGCCCACACACACTATTTTAAGCTGGAGGGGAGAGCCCTGAGGTGAGGGAGAGGGGGGACCATCCCCCTCCCCGCCGACTGTGGCCATGCCTTTCCCTTCATGCTGCGTCCCCTCCAGCCCCCCAAAACGGGCCCGTGCGGGCCCCCGAACAGAGCGGCCGAGCACCATGCGGTGCTCGGCTGAGCTCGAGCCGAACCCGAACACCCCGATATTCGGGGAATAACGAACAGTGGGGAACACTGTTCGCTCAACACTACTCGGCTGTCCCCTGGAGAGGCTTCGATTGCGATCCCCTCTCATAAGCTGATGTCTATGTTTGAATGTTTGGATGTTTGTTACTCGATCACGCAAAAATGGCTGAACAGATTTGAATGAAATTTGGCACACACATAGTACATAACCTGGAATAAAGTATAGGATACTTTTTATTCTCATAACCAAAAAGTGGGCGGAGACAAATACAAATTTCCTTGGGAAAGTTTAAACGGCAGCCATTCTTACACTGTTAATGGCAGGGTTCTCAAATTTTGCATAGTTGGTCACTGGGTCACTGGGATTAATATTCAGAAAAGTGGGTGGAGCTTACAAAAGCCAATTAAAAATCACCTATTGATTTTGAAGGGGTATATTTAATTGCTGCCATTCTTGTACTGTTAATGGCACAAGCCTCAAACCTGGTACAGTTGGTCATTTGGTGACTGAGGTTACAATTTTGAAAAGGGGTGGAGCCACAGCCAATCAGATTTGTTCCATTTCAATGCAAATTATTGATGCGAAAGACCGCAAAGCTCACGAACTTGGTCACTGAGTAATTTAGTAATTGTGTGTTATGGTTAGAAAAAGTGGGCGCAGCCAAAACCAGTTAAATACATACCCGGGCAATGCCGGGTCATCAGTGGGCGGAGACAAATACAAATTTTACTAGGAAAATGTAAACTGCAGCCTTTCTTACACTGTTAATGGTAGAGTTCTCAAACTTTGCACACTTGGTCACTGGATGACTGGGATTAATATTCAGAAAAGTGGGTGGAGCTTACAAAAGCAAATCAAAATTCACCTACTGATTTTCAAGGGGAATCCTACTAATATTATAAATGGGAAAGCTCGGATGTTTGGATGTTTGTTACTCGATCACGCAAAAATGGCTGAACGGATTGGAATGAAATTTGGCACACACATAATAATAGCAGTATTTGTATAGCGCCTTTCTCCTGTCAGACTCAAAGCGCTTGTGAGGCAGGCTCTAGAGTGCACTCAGTAGGCAGTACTAGTAGTGTTAAGGAGACTTGCCCAAGAAACTCCTTACTGATATAGGTGCAGGCTTACTGAACAGGCAGAGCCGAAATTTGAACCCAGGTCTCCTGTGTCAGAGGCAGAGCCCTTAACCATTACACTATCCAGCCACATAGTACAATACCTGGAATAAAGTATAGGATACTTTTTATTTCCATAACCAAAAAGTGGGCGGAGTCTACAAAAGCCAATAAAAAATTACCTATTGATTTTCAAGGGGAATATTTACATTGCTGCCATTCTTGCACTGTTAATGGCACAAGCCTCAAACCTGGTACAGTTGATCATTGGGTGACTGGGGTTTACATTTATAAAAGGGGGTGGAGCCACAAACAGCCAATATGATTTGTTTCATTTTAATGCAGGTTATCGATGCCAAAGACCGCAAAGCTCACAAACTTGGTCATCATTGAGTAGTTGATTAATTGTGTGTTAGGGTTAGGAAAAGTGGCTCCCAGCTGCTCCAGCCAACACCTGCCAAATACATAATCGGGCAATGCCGGGTCATCAGTAGGCGGAGACAAATGCAAATTTCACTGAGAAAATGTAAACTGCAGCAATTCTTACACTGTTAATGGCAGGGTTCTCAAACTTTGCACAATTGGTCACTGGGTGACTGGGATTAATATTTAGAAAAGTGGGTGGAGCCTACAAAAGCCAATGAAAATTCACCTATTGATTTTCAAGGGGAATATTTAATTGTTGCCATTCTTGCACTGTTAATGGCACAAGCTACTTGCACTGTTAATCACCTGTACCTGGTACAGATGGCCATTGGGAGATTGGGGTTCAGATTTGGAAAAGGGGTGGAGCCAAATACAATCAGATTTATTTTATTTCAATGCAAATTATTGATGCCAAAGACCGCAAAGCTCACAAACTTGGTCATTAGGTAATTGAGTAATTGTGTATTAGGGTTAGGAAAACTGGGCGGAGCCAACACCAGTTAAATACATACCCGGGCAACGCTGGGCGTCCAGCTAGTCTATAATATATTCCTCCTCTTCCATTTATTTCCCTGGCTGGCTGCTTATCAGAAACACCCTCTGATTACTTGTGTTTACAAGCAAGGCTGAGGTGACTCAGTGATTGGATGTGTAAATAAAAAAAGTCAGTGCAGTTGTTAGTATACACCTCAGTGGGAGTGTCTGAAGACTCTTGGAGGAGGGCAGCTAATGAATACACAACGAGCAAGAGAAGGGATGGGGGAAAACAAGAGACAGGGAGGATATGATGTCAACATTAGATTGGCAAGATGGCCCCTGCCTAGAATAGGATTTTCTGCTTTTCCTTTATAAAATTCACAGGAATCATTACGTGGATAGCACAATACATCTGTTATGTAAGTAGAAGTAGTATGTGTTTTTTATTTCTAGGTTAGCATGGGTGTCGCTTGTTCTTTAAAGTTGCAGAGCACTAAATTGTAAAAAAATAGCCTGTTCATGGGGAAAGGGGTGGGAGGAGCCTGTGGTCCTTAAGTGGTGAAAACCATAGACTAAATAAAAAAATGATTTATATGTATCTGTGGCTTTCTCCAGCCCCCTTCAGGCCGATGGCTCCCTCACCATCCTCCCAGGCCGCCTCGATCCTCCACTAGCCGGCCCGGTAATTACTGTAGTCTCCGCCTACAGTGCATGCTACTGCACAGGCACAGAACGATCCTGGTGTGACTAGAGCACAATTGGGGCACGTGTGGCTGGATTGGGTATGGCCTGAGTCAAGCCGCCTAAAGAATTTACCGAACCGGGTAGTAGAGGATCGAGGCAGCCCAGGAGAACTGCAAGTGAGCCAACAGCCTGAAGAGGGCTGGAGGAAGCCCCAGGTACATATCATTTTTTTTTCTCGTCTCAGACACACTTGTCATATTTGGTCTTGTGGCCGCGCTCCTGTCCATGTACAAGCACTGTTATACTGCACATGAGTGAGTACAGTCAGGGGCAGGCCGCCCATGACGCCAGGTGACGCTGCTTCCTCAGGCGGCGCATCCCGATTGCCCCAGGCCTCAAAGTGCAGGAAGCCCCACTGCCGTAAGCAGGAGGGGGTAGCAGCACAGGAAGAAGGAGCAGCGGGCACATCGGCGGGTAGGGGAGGACAGACCCCCCCCCCCCCCCCCCTCACCTGGGTCTCCTCTTTCCACACTCCACCCTCCAGATATTAGATCAGCGGCAGGCGCAGCGGGGGGGGGGGGATAACTTACCACTTCCACATTCCAGACATCGGAGTGCTGCGTGCCACAGGTTTCCTCCTTGAATGCCGCTCACTGTACTTCCTGATTAGCGGAAGCGCAGTGAGCGGCATTGAAGGCGGAGAAGACCTGTGGAACACAGCACTCTGACGCCTGGAACAAGCAAGTGGTGTCATTCCCCTCTCGCTGCACCTGCCACCGATCTAATATCTGGATGGGGGAGCGTGGTAGGAGCGGACCCAGGTGAAGGAGGGGGGAATCTGTCCCCCCTCCCCACCGCTGTGCCAACTTCTCCTCCTTCCAAGCTACCTATACTGGGTTCAACTATACTATCTATACTGGGGTAATTATACTAGCTACCTATACTAAGGCAACTATACTGCCTAAACTGGGGGCAACTATACTAGCTACCTATACTGGGGCAACTATACTGGGGCAACTATACTACGTGTACTGGAAACTATAGTATCTACCTATACTAGGGGCAACTATACTAGCTACTTATATTGGGGAAACCATACTACCTGTACTGGGGGCAATTGTACTAGCTACCTATACTGGGACAACAGTACTATCTATACTGGGGGCAACTGTACTAGCTACCTGTACTGGGGCAACTATACTACCTATACTGGGGTAACAATAGTAACTACCTATACTGGGGCAACTATACTAGCTACCTATACTGGGACAACTATACTACCCATCATAGGCAGCTACAGGTGCCACTTAGCATTAAGTAGCCAGAGCTATTCTCAGTATTACGTTGCTAGAGGTGCCCCCAAATATTAGGAGGCTAGAGGAACCTCAGTATTAAGTAGCTAGTGGTACCACCCGACTGAAGGGAGCTCTCGTCAGTGAAATGCCGAGAGCTGAGTGAATAACCTCTCATTTACACTCTCATCAGGACTCTGCATAGAAAAAGAAGGGAGTTAGGCAGTCGGGGAGGGAAGTGAGCTGCCTTTTCATCATCAGGCGCCTGTAGGCATGTGCCTACAGTGCCTTATGAGTGTGAAGGAAACGGAAATGCATCCTGTCTAATAAAACTCCAGGTATGTGCGTCCATGTGTGCTGCTGTACTGCGCATGGCAAGTGCGGGGCTGCAGCTGTGCATGGGCAGTATGGCAGAAAGGGAAAGGGTTTAAAAGACAGGAACCACCTAGTGCTGTGTTAATGAAACGAGCCTAATGGCTAGTAATAATAATGTTCTGCTGTTGTGGGTGTTCTTTTTGGTGCTTTACTTGTATTTGTTGTCATTATGTAATATTTGCCCTTTCATCATCTGCAGGCAGCGATATGGTGGAAACTGAGCTGAACGATATTCCCATAGTGACATCTCCATACAAGATCCTGTTCACCAAGACCTCGAAATTCTTCAAACCCGGAATGCCTTTTGATCTCATGGTAAGACAGCGTGTGGGGTATTAACGTTTCCTAGCAGAAGGGGGGGGGTGTATACAGATTTGGTGGCATAGTAGATGGCATTGTCACCTTGGAGCACTAGGGTCCCCGAGTCAGAGCACTATCTACAGGCAGGTTGTATGTACTCCCCATGTTTGCATGGGTTTCTTCCTACATGTCAAAATGAATCGGGTAAATACGGCGCGTGAGCATCACCGCTAAAAATGGTGCCACCGATAGTAAAAGCCGCAATTAGCGCCAATGGGGTCAATTCATAAAAGGCTCGGCGGTAAATAATCTGGTCAGGAAAATACCGCATTCGGTGTTTTAGACTTTTGTGTGATAATTCATTAACATTTTAACAGGTGCTGTAGAACTGCGGTAAATTACCGAAGCCCATTGACAACAAGCTTTGCGGTAACAGGTCATTACAAGCTGTTCCGTGCAGTGAGGGCATTGCGAGGCATCCCGACATCCCTTCAGATGTACATGTTTTGTTATAATGCCTCTGCTTGCTCTGATTCTGCTCTGAATCTGTCTATTAGTTTTTCTTATTATTCTATTTAATTGCCACAGCTTAGATTAACTTCCAAGAAACTTTATACATGCCATGCTTAGGTGATTTTCCCCACTACCTTCTAACAGGAACCCAAGAGCAGTGTTGCACAAATCCGATCCAGGAGATACCCGGATAGTAACTATCCAGATATCTCCCAGTAAAGCTGTGCGGGGGGGGGGGGGGGGGGGGGTCAAGCTTACCTGTCTGACGTCTTCGTAGGTATGTCCCTCGGCGCCTCCCACGATGCGCTCTATGCGCGTCACATGATTACAAACACTTCCTCTTTCAATCCGGAAGGAGGAAGTGTTTGTACTCATGTGACCGCCGTGTGGAGCGCATCGTGGGAGGCGCCGAGGGTCATACCTAAGAAGACGTCGGACAGGTAAGCTTGACCCCCCGCACAGCTTTACTGGGAGATATCCGGATATCTACTATCCGGATGTCTCCTGGATCGGATTTGAGCAAGCCTGCCCAACAGGTTAAAACAGACACACAGCCTAAGGTATTTAGGTGATGCCTGGCTTGTTCCTATATCACTCTGCTGCTGCCTGCGGGGTTTAAAAGCTTTTCCTGCCGGCGGAGGCTGCAGGTCATATCAGATTAAAACATTCAGACTTGTCGGAGAACAGGGGCTGTTATTGGCTCCCTGCTGCTGTCAGTCATAGCTATCACTGCTTCTGTGAATCACAGCTCCAGCACAGAATCACACAGACTTTGCATAGTTAAAGTGAACCTCCAGACTACAAATCTACTCAGCAGCACTGAAAAGGCTTGGTGTTTCTTTACCAGTTTCACAGCATCAGAACTTTGTTTCTCTTATACAAGCTTCATTTTTAGCTGCACAGAAGAAAACTGCCCGGGCATTTTTCCCCTGATGCTGTGCAAAGCATGATGGGATTTCTGATGTTGTTGTTCTCCTTCTGCTATTTTGGTGCACTTTTTTATTTTTACATATTGAATTAGACATTTGAAGCCTAGCGCGCGCAGCTGGGAGGGATTATCAGGACAAAGAACAGTTGGAACTGTGTCTTATGCTCCTTGTCACCTCCTTTCAACCAAAAAGATGGCTGCCCCCATGACAAAGATGGCAGCCCCCATGAATCACAAACATTTGCCTGTTCTTTTAAAACAGGGTGGGTAAGAGATTATATTACCTATCTATTCTAATTAACATAGCTAATGTAACTTAATGACAGTATGTTTGTTTAGGCTGAAGTTCCCCTTTAAGAACACACCAGAGGTGCCGGTAATTACCTTCGGTATTAACGCTTTTTCTAGTTTTCATGATTTGACATTTGCTGACATTTACTGACATGTGTTTAGGTATTTACTGCACAAGTCAGTAATTTCCTTCACTGCTCGGGAATTTCAGCTTTTCATGCGGGAACTGCTTTTATGAATTGACACTTTCCTAAGTGCTCGGTAAAATCAGCTGTTTTCTGCATTACTGAATGCCGTAATGCCTTATGAATCAAGGCCAATAAACAGTAATTATGGCACCAGATAAATTAATTGCCGTTAATAGCTGCTTTTACTATTACCACCTATGGCAGCAGTGGAGTGAATTAGGAAGTTAGTTAAGACCTGGGTGGATAAAAATCTATGATTTAATTAAAAAAAAAAACACATTTTTTTTAAATAAAATGCTTTTTGAGGAAAATATATTACCATTACCATCCAAAGGTTATTTCATCATGAAATAAAGATTCGTTTTCTGATTGTTTGATTGAGTGGAATAGATCTGCACAAGAAGAAAGTGAAACTAAGTGTGAGGGGCAAGCAGACAAGCAGTACTGGGGATAAAAAAAAAAAAAACTAATATGAAAGGATGTTGTTCTAAAAATCTTCAGCTACTTGCATTTTAAAGTTATACCAGCAAGAATTAGTTTTGTTATACCAGCAAGAATTAATCAAAACTATGATTTAAGTTAAGCCTTACTGACTAGAGATTTAAATTGTGAATTAAATCAGTTCAAAGGAAATCAAATCCACTGGGGGAGGGGGAGGGGGGGGGGGGTAATGGTTAAGGTTAGGAAGTTAGAAGGGTTGATTACGGTTATTATTATTAAATTTTTTTTTTATATAGCGCCAACATATTCTGCAGCGCTTTACAAAGCACAATAAGACGACAAGGGGAACATAGATACAACTAAAAAATGTACAGCAGAGTCCCAAGCAGCACCAATATTGTGACAAAAACAGTAAACATTAGGAGGATGACCCTGCCCTTGCGAGCTTACAATCTAAACGGTAGTGGGAGACGCACTAGGTAAGGGGGTGGAGGAACAGATAAAATCCCCGACTGAGCATTCAGTCTGGCTTTGCTATAAGGACTCAGCTATAATGATTCCTGAGCAGAGCCACAAGGGGGCAGGCTTGGGCTTAAAAAAGACAGCACAGAAGACAGACTCAGGTATAAAGATTCCTGAACAAAGCCAGACTGAATGCTCAGTCTGGGATTTTATCAGGGCTGATAAGAAGCAATCTGAACAGTAAATAATGAAACAGAAAGCAGGGTAGGCGTTTTCTCTAATGTTCCCACTGATATATATGGTAAAATACATGAGGGTGCTTCGTCTCTGGTTCCCTTTAAATCTAGTTTTTACTGCTTCATTGTCTCTGCTCAATGACACCTTCAATGAATATGCCAGAGCACAAATCTATGAATTGAGCCTTTTTTTTTCATCTCTCTCCTGCTCTCAGAAGCCATTTACTGACATGAAAGTGTTTTATGGCTGTAATTACTTATCAGTGTGGGTTATGCTATAGTCTGACCCAGTCCAACCTGTGCAGAAACTGTCACTTGCATTTCCTGATGTTTAACTCTTTCAGGCAGAGAAAGAAAAAAAAAAGGAATACAGCCTAGTTATTTGTGTGCTTGGCATTGAACATACACATGTCTATCTCATCATGTCACGTCACCTCGGTTGTCCTTTAACCCATTAATTGTAGCTACACCCCTGCTTCAAGCTTAGCTTTCATTTTGACACTAATAAAGTGTTGTAGTAATGGTGTACAGTTGATCTACTGATCTGCTAACCTGTGTCTTTCATCTGTCTTAGGTGTTTGTTACAAACCCTGATGGATCTCCTGTGTATAGAGTTCCTGTGGTTGGTAATCCAGGATCAGTTAGAGGGGTGACTTCTGAAGACGGAACTGTCCGCCTGACTGTCAATACCAACACTGGCATATCCTCGCTTATCATATCTGTAAGTCTTACATGAATTGGCTGGTTTCAAGCACTGTTCAGGTACATTGACTGCTGGACTTCAGGTCATATTTATAAGACAGTGGAAAATTACTGAGAGATATATGGAGGCTGCCATAATTATTTCCTTTTAACCAATACCAGTTGCCTGGCAGTCCTGCTGAACTCTTTGGCTGCAGTAGTATCTGGATCACACACCTGAAACAAGCATGCAGCTAATCCAGCCAGACTTCAGTCAGAAACATCTGATCAGCACGCTTGTTCAGGGTCTATGGTCGGTTTCACGCAGTACTCCCGCAATTTTGTTGCAGTACGATCGTGCAATCGTATCGCACCGCAACATCAAAAACAGCCTTCAGAGATTACCACGGCGATGCGCGGTAATCTCATTTCTGGCTGCAGGTCGAGCAGTAAGTGAGGCTCTCTAGCGCTCCCTTCCTGTGGCGAAAATGTCAAAATGCGCTTTCATGCATGCGTGGCGGAAATGCGAGCGGCAAACAGTTCATATATCTACGGCGCCATAGACTTACACGACTTCTGGTTGCCACACATCACCGCAGGTCATCGCTGATAATGCGCTGTTGTCGTCAGGGCTGTGGAGTCAGAGCCGGAGCCATTTTGGGTCAGAGTCGGAGTTGGAGTCGGTGGTTTCCTAAACTAAGGAGTCGGAGTTAAATTTTTTTGTACGAAATCCACAGCCTTGGTAAGTATTAGACTAAGGAATCGGAGTCGAGGAGTCAGATCCATTTTAGGTACCTGGAGTCGGAATTGGAGTCGGAGGTTTCATAAACTGAGGAGTCGGAGTCGGATGATTTTTGTACTGTGTGTGTGTGTTACAGGCAGCTAGAGGATTCAAATGCTTACTCCTATCAGATGCACACTGGCTATTGTGGAAAAGGGGCCTAAGAAAAAATGCAATAAAAATAGATCCATGCTATGATAGTTTCTTAAATCTCTCCCGGGTACTGCGCTCTCATGCATCAACTTCAATTCCACCTTCTTATAGTGATATTTCTTGAAAAAAAATATAAACAGAAAAAAAGAAAAAAACCATAGCGGGATACTGTATTATCAAAGTGTCCATATACAACAATACCCAGTGTTCATAGACTTCCCTGTATGCATCCACCATGTAAACAGGTATCACAGGTCCTCACCATACACTATAGCTGCCAGGTCACAGACAGCAATAAAAGCACCATAATCCACCAACAGCCTTTGAACACTCCACATGTGCAAAAAGACACCAGCATTGTCACCCGTGGCCTCTCACCTGTTACTATGCCGTCCAAATTATAAGAACGCAAACGCGCTTGTGGATATATTCCGGCAGGCCCCAATTGGCATCAATACGGCGGATGGATCTTTACTTCAGCAAAAGCAATGCAGTTTTTAAACCTCTCTCTGCATAACCTGTGTCTCCCGGCTTGTGGAGGATGCAATGATCAGGGATCCCTGAAAAAAACAAAAACTGAAAAAACCTTAACAAGGTCGACAACAAATAACTATTTGACATTTATTAATAACTAGCTGGACGCCTGGCGTTGCCCGGGCATGTATTTGGCTAGTGTTGGCTATGCCCACTTTTCCTAACCCTAACACACAATTACTTAATGACCAAGTATGTGAGCTTTGCGGTCTTTGGCATCAATAATTTGCAATGAAATAAAATTAATCTGATTGGATGTGGCTCCACCCCTTTTCTGAATTTGAACCCCAATCACCCAATGGCCAACTGTACTAGGTACAGGTGATTAACAGTGCAAGAATGGCAGCAATTAAATATTCCCCTTAAAAATCAATAGGTGGATTTTGATTGGCTTTTATAGGCTCCACCCACTTTTCTGAATATTAAACCCAGTCACCCAGTGACCAACTGTGCAAAGTTTGAGAACCCTACCATTTACAGTGTAAGAATGGCTGCAGTTTACATTTGCACAATGAAATTTGTATTTTTCTCCACCCACTTATTTCCTAATATTGTTCAGGTATTTATTTGGCTGGTGTTGGCTCCGCCTACTATTTCTAACCCTAACACACAATTACTCAATAACCAAGTTTGTGAGCTTTGCGGTCTTTGGCACCAATAATTTACATTGAGATTAAACAAATCTGATTGGCTGTTTGTGGCTCCACCCCTTTGTCTGAATTTGAACCCCAGTCACCCAATGACCAACTGTACCAGGTTTAAGGCTTGTGCCATTAACAGTGCAAGAATGGTAGCAATTACATATTTCCCTTGAAAATCAATACGTGAATTTTGATTGGCTTTTGTAGGCTCCACCCACTTCTCTGAATATTAATCCCAGTCAGCCAGTGACCAATTGTGCAACGTTTGAGAACCCTACCATTAAAAGTGTAAGAATTGCTGCAGTTTACATTTTCTCAGTGAAATTTGCATTTGTCTCCGCCTACTGATGACCCGGCATTGCCCGGTTATGTATTTTGCAGGTGCTGGCTGCGCCCACTTTTCCTAACCCTAACACACAATTAATCAATTACTCAATGACCAAGTTTGTGAGCTTTGCGGTCTTTGGCATCAATAACCTGCATTAAAATGAAACAAATCATATTGGCTGTTTGTGGCTCCACCCGCTTTTATAAATTTAAACCTCAGTCACCCAATGATCAACTGTACCAGGTTTGAGGCTTGTGCCATTAGCAGTGCAAGAATGGCAGCAATGAAATATTCCCCTGAAAAATCAATAGGTAATTTTGTATTGCCTTTTGTAGGCTCCACCCACTTTTCTGAATATTATCCCATTCACCCAGTAACCAACTGTGTAAAGTTTGAGAACCCTACCATTAACACTGTAAGAATGGCTGCTGTTTACCTTTTCCCAGTAAAATTTGTATTTGTCTCCGCCCACTTATGACCCGGCGTTGCCCACTCATGTATTTGGCTGGTGTTGGCTGTGCCCACTTTTCTAACCCTAACGCACAATTAATCAATTACTCAATTACCAAGTTTGTGAGCTTTGCAGTGTTTGACATCAATAATTTGCATTGAAATGAAACAAATCTAATTGGCTGTTTGTGGCTCCACCCCCTTTCTGAAATTCTGAAATTGAATCCCAGTCACCCAATGATCAACTGTACCAGGTTTGAGCCTTGTGCCATTAACAGTGCAAGAATGGCAGCAATGTAAATATTCCCCTTGAAAATCAATAGGTTAATTTTGATTGGCTTTCATAGACTCCACCCACCTTTCTGAATATTAATCCCAGTCACCCAGCGACCAACTGTACAAAGTTTGAGAACCCTACCATTAACACTGTAAGAATGGCTGCTGTTTACCTTTTCCCAGTAAAATTTGTATTTGTCTCCGCCCACTTATGACCCGGCGTTGCCCACTCATGTATTTGGCTGGTGTTGGCTGTGCCCACTTTTCTAACCCTAACGCACAATTAATCAATTACTCAATTACCAAGTTTGTGAGCTTTGCAGTGTTTGACATCAATAATTTGCATTGAAATGAAACAAATCTAATTGGCTGTTTGTGGCTCCACCCCCTTTCTGAAATTGAATCCCAGTCACCCAATGATCAACTGTACCAGGTTTGAGCCTTGTGCCATTAACAGTGCAAGAATGGCAGCAATGTAAATATTCCCCTTGAAAATCAATAGGTTAATTTTGATTGGCTTTCATAGACTCCACCCACCTTTCTGAATATTAATCCCAGTCACCCAGCGACCAACTGTACAAAGTTTGAGAACCCTACCATTAACAGTGTAAGAATGGCTGCAGTTTACATTTTCCAGCGAAATTTGTATTTGTCTCCGCCCCCTTTCTGGTTATGGGAATAAAAAGTATCCTATACTTTATTACATGAAATATACTATGTGTGTGCCAAATTTCATTCAAATCCGTTCAGCCATTTTTGCGTGATCGAGTAACAAACATCCAAACATCCAAACATCCAAACATCTAAACATCCAAACATCCAAACATCCGAACTTTCCCATTTATTATATTAGTAGGATAATTTGCCTCAGTTGGTGATGCCACAGTGCACAGCAATGGACCTGTTTCTCTCTAGCCGAGCAATTTTTAGATTTGGAACACCACTTTGCCATCACCTGTATTTTTGTAAGTAGTGAAATGACATCTATTTTTTCCTTTTTTTTTTCCACTGCTAGGTAAAAACAGAAGATCAAAAGCTGACCAATGACCAGCAGGCCAAAGCCGATATAACAGCCACCGCCTACATACCTAAAAGTGGAAATTATCTATATCTCGGTGCTTCAGGGGGAGCAAAGAGACTGGGGGAAAATGTCTATATTAACTTTATCATCCAGAATGCTGACCAGAATGTTCAGAACCAGATCACCCATTTTAACTAT